>NC_081405.1:600264673-600417173 GCF_030272615.1 Cryptomeria japonica | reverse complement strand
CTCTACTATCATTGGAGGATCGACAACTTTTTGAGGTAGTGGGTCTATGGTACATATGGAATATTCCTACCATCAAGTTTCATGTGACAATGCTCATGGCCTTTATGGAGAGGTGGGATCTGGATACCTCCACCTTCATCTTACCTATGGGAGAGATGACACTCACATTTGAGTATGTGTACCCCATTCTCAAACTCCCTATCAGAGGACGTATAGTTAGGTACCAGATGGATCACACATTGATGACCTTAAGGAGAGAGCAGATATATTGTATTGGTAGAGTCATGTACACAGAGACAAGGGGTTGGATCCTCATTCATTGGTTGCTTCACCCTAGTAGCAGATTTGTACTCATGAGGAGTCTAATGATAGCTATAGTGGGGGTAGTTGTAATGCCCACAAAAATACCCTAGAGAAACACACTTACTAACATGCAAAATAGAGATAATAATTGTTTTTTAAACATCACATAAGCTAATACAACATATTAATGAACTTATAAGGCACTGAGAGGGGGGGGGGGTGAATCAATGCTAGTAAAAGCAATACAAATTTGATTATCAATTTCACCAACTTAAAACTCAATAGGCATGTAAGAAATAACACCAAGTATGCAATCACCACATAAAGCATAAACCACATGACACAAGATTTTATACGTGGAAAAACCAAATGGGGAAAACCACGGTGGGAGTTAGTACCCACAAGATCCACTATCTGTAGTATAGAGATTTGACTAGTTAAGGTCTACAACACTCGGTTAGGGGCACACCCTGTTAGAAGTGTCTAAGCCTAGTTAAGAGCTTTACAAAAAGGCCTGTGAGGATTAGTCCTATTAGAAGCTACCCAAGTTACTAGGATTTGCAAACACAAGGTAGTGTGTCAGTTGTTTAGAGGATTTAAAGATCAGAACTGTTAGGATTTGACTGCACCCTGTTAGGAGTGACCTTGTAAGAGGATTTTCTTGCTACAACTATTAGGGAGACAACAAGTACAAATGATCTCAATATAACACCTTTTGTGTCTGATAAGATCCACTTCAGAAAATTACATCATCACATAGATTTCATCACTCAACTCCTCTGATCATCGCATTATCAGAAAATATAAAATTTGCTCATCATCTTTCACACTATCAAGCTCATATATATATATATCCTTTCATACCTCATCACACAATTAAAATCATCATAAGGTTGGCTAGAACCTTGTTACAATTCCCTTGGTTCAATGCATCTAGACAATCTTGCATTGTACACTTTAGTTATGTCTGCCACCGACATAACAAATCCAATTCTTTGTTGTTTTACCGATTTGAGTGATTTTCATCTCTACCAGTTAAGTCTCCATCAACTAAACTATTATGTCAAAAAAATCTCATTCACCTGATTGATTCAGCATGTGCGGCCATGAACATATCTTCATCTTATAGTCTTCAATACTGCTCCAAAACCACATCATCTCATTCTTCATGATTTTCACATACTGATTGTCGGAATGTAACACTATCTACCATTTACTGGTTGAAGTCCTAATTACCAGTTCTGATGAAACTATCTCTGCTAACCGGTTAAGCCTTGCCGGTTGAACTGTAGAGCTTAGATGACTTAAAGAAACATAGTTTCCATTAATGACAACATACAAAATAATCATCATACATAAATCTAATCTCTATGCACAACATACATATACTGGTTGCATCAAGCAAACACATGTTACCAGTTTAGTTCAAATGATCAAATGCCAACAATCTCCCCCTTTGGGATTGATGGAAACACTTAGGACAATTTTGTCAACCAAGTGTGCAAAACAAAAATTGACTTCATGACATACACTCCCCCTTAGCAATTGCATGCCATTGCAAAAAATTAAATCATTACTCCCCCTTAACAGTACATACAAAATTTTGATTGAACTCTTAACTACTACTCCCCCTTTGACAACAATGCCAAATAAAGAAGTAAAATAAATAAATTACATCAAAATTTGTTATCAAAACTACATGTATATAGAGAAATAAAAGTGTTAAGGTCCTTACAATGCAATTTTCAAGAAAACATAAGTGTAATGAAACTTCAATTGTTTAAGATCATTGTCCCATGTTTCTAATAGTGTCTCGGTAATCTCAACATGTGTCAAGATCTATGTTGTGAACTCCTCCATAGCATCAACTGTACTCATCTCAAGAGTAGCCAAAATTACCTCAGACTTCTTGAATGCTCTCTGAATAATATCTACTTTCGGAAGTAGCTGAGTCTAGAGTTCTTTCAGTGATCTGATCGGTTTTGCTTGTTCATGATCACAAAGTTCTAATTGGTGTTATAGATCAACAGCCTTTCTACTGAAAGTGGTCACTGAGTCCTGTACCGGTATGAATGTTTCACTTAACTTTTGTAATTCCTTTTCAGTATCAACTCTCTTCTTTCTCAAGTCAGCACAAAATAGTAAAATTTGGGAAATATTAGCCAAAATCTTATAGGCGGTTTCCAATCTAGTCTTCAACAAGTCTGTATTCACCATTAGGGCTACTTTTCCTTTATCTATCTCAACCAATAACTGTTGTCCCCTTTTCTTCTTGTAATCCTTTTCAACATAAATGTATGCAACTTCTTCAAGGGTTTTAAGTTGTTCACCGGCACTAACAACTAACTATTCAAGTTTGGCAATAGGGGTAGCCAAATGTTCTGTATCAGTCTTCGATAGGAGACTTGACAAAATATCAACAACGGTCCTTATAGTCTCTGTTTCTCTTTGTTTTTCCTTTAATATTTTCTATTGTGCATGGGATTGCATTGCAGTAGCAATCTCCATTAACTCTGAAGAACTCAAATTGTCCATATTAATAGGACCTTTGATGCTCACGGAGTCATCATCATCATCATCATCAACTATTGTTTTCTTCTATTTGGATTCAGGAGGTACCTCAGGAGTTGTCTTTATTTCTTTTTTTCTCCTCTCCTCTTCCACCTTCTTTGTTTTCTTCTCTTCCTCCTTATCTTTTTCTGTCTTCTCTTCATTAGTGGTGTCTTTGACTGGTTGCAGATTTTCACCAGTGCTTCCTCTTCCTTATCAACTGTATCCTTTTGATTATCCTTAGTAGCAACATTTACATTTGCATCTGCACTTACATTGACTATTGCAGTCTGATTCTTTATGGACTGTGCATTCACTATTTGCTTAGTTGTGATTTTGTTTGCTTCTTTCTCTTCTCCTTTGTTCTCAACCTGTTCATGTTGATGTTCAAACATTTGTACATCATCTTCAAAAACATCTACATTGTCAGCAGTGTTATCAACATTATCAGCATCATCGGTATCATCATCTATTATATCTACTGGTTCCATATCAATAGGGTCATCGTACATATACTTGTTGTCTGGTTCAAAATCTATGATCTTTACACCTTCAAGAAGTTCCTCTGACTTTGGCTTTTGATGCAGAGGTCCTAGTACCAGTATAGGATAGATTCCCCTAATCCATGAACACCCCAAGGACCCTATAAATCACAAAACACTCTCAATGGTTAAGGAATATCCGTTTGACAAGTTCCACATCCCTTTCTTCCAAACAAAAGACTACTAGTACAAGATCTCTTTCATTGACCGATACAAGGTCTCTATGGTCAACAATGGTTTGGTCCCTTCTCCAATGAAACAATGGCTATTTAAGGTTTTATTTGAAGTCCCCTAGATAAGGGAGACCCCCTTCAATCATTGGATTGAGGTTCCCTCTACCGATTTGGGTAATTGCTGCAACAAGGCCTACAAGTAGCCCTGCCAGACCGGTTTTCCACACTTAAATCTGTATTTCCCCAACATACTAGACAACAAATCCTGGATTTGGATACCCTTTTTGGAGTTACTAAACATATCTTAAGAGTTCATATCGATAGGGAACACAAGAATCCACACCCTACTTTGGTTAGGAGACCGATATAGCCCAATTAGGCCTATTTTACAAAGGAGTGTGTAGACACAAACCTCAACTCACCAAAAAAACTCAAGGAATAATCTTAAGCCATTTCAAATACACCAATTCCTAATTCTTAGGCCATGATCAGACCTTTAACCCCTAATGCGAGACCTATTTGCTTACACTTGTCGATGGCCACATGGAGTTGCCCACTTTAATGCATCAAACACTCACCTCCAACTGGTCCTAACATGCAAAAAGCCTTCAAAATCCTAAAATAAATTGGCCATCCTTGCATCCCCTCCATAGCCATGAACCACCAATTAAGGATTAGCAAGGTAAGGCCATTTCTTTGCAAAACCCTAGACAAAACTGTCAAATCTAGAATATTTCCATAAATTTGTCAATTTCTTCCTTGTCTTGGTGAATTAGGACCTCAGAATTGATGCATCTAAAAGGTGATTGGTCACTCTAGCACATCCCATTTGTTTCCTAATTCAAAAATGATACACCGTGTAGGATAATGAGATTACAGGAAATTCTGAGAAATATATTACTTCAATGATGCCAAACATTTACAAAGTCATTCTCTCCTCCTCATTCTCTCCTCATTATCTCCTCTCAATTATGATTGGGGATGAAATTTTATACCTTCCTCAATAGTTATCAACCACCTTTTGAACCGAGGTGACCATTGGAAACAAGTTGCTATTTGCAGCCAAAAGTTGTCATTAAAAGTTGTCAAGTCTGAGCAACTGTTGACATATGTTGAATCCACCTACTTAGAGATGCTTCAACATGTCCTAAACCATTCTAAGACATCTCTAACACATAAACACCTAGAAAAATATTCAACCAAATACCCCTAGGCCCATATGCCCATGGTGGCTTATCAATTTGCCAGATCCATGTCATTGGGTAACAAGGTGGGGTTTATTACAATCAAATCAAACATCAAACAAACAAGACTACCCTATTACATATATTGAAAGGTCACATTCTCATGTGTGTCCTTTAGCCTTTATTACTTTTATTATCTTAGTCATGAGGTGCTCCTGCACCATACTCCCGAGGTGAATGAATCTCAAGTCCACTTGAGATGAGGTCATGTAATGTAGTGCCATGCTTCTTGAACTGATCTTCATTCAACCAAATGGCTTTAGAGTCTAGTTTGTACTCATTGTTCTTGATCTTCTTTACAATCTTGGTGTCCAACACTTTTTCAAGTTTAGGTGGCTCATGTTTGGGAAAATCTATATTTGTTGCTTCTTCTAGAATCTGTTGTGAGTTACCTACATTAGAGTCACCTTTAAAAGGAGTTAGATCACAAATATTAAAAATAGGAGATATGCCAAGGTTTGATGGTAATTGAATTTCATAAGCATTAGTGCCAAACTTCTTCAAGATTTGACATGGTCCTACTTTCCTTTGCATGATCTTAGTGTGTTTTCCCTTGGGTAACCTTTCCTTCTTCAAATTTGCCCAAACCAAATCTAAAACTTGAAACTGTACCTCTCTCCTTTTCTGATCTGCATGTTCTTTGTATTTTTCTGATGACTTTTGAAGTTGTTTTTTGACCTGCTCATGAACTTCTTTTATGGCTTCAACAAACCTCTCACCATCTGCACTTATGGGATCTGTATGGGGTAGTTTTCTCGACTCCAATACCCCTCTTGGATGCAACCCATACATAATCTAAAATGGTGACTTCCTTGTGGTTCTATTTATAGTGTCATTGTAGGCCAACTCAGCCTGAGATACGATTGAATCCCACTTTTCACCATGCTTCCTTGTAAGACATGTTAGCAAATTCCCTAATGACTGGTTTACTGCTTCTGTCTACCCATTCATTTGTGGATGATAGGATGATGAGAAGGAAAAATTAGTGCCAAGTTTCCTCCTTAGAGTTATCCAAAAATGGCCAACAAATTTGACATCCCAGTCAGACACTATGTTCAATGGAAGTCCATGAATCCTTGCTACTTCTCTGAAAAACAAATCTGCTATATAAGATACATCACTAGTGGACTTACATGGCAAGAAATGTGTCATTTTACTAAACCTATCCACTATCACAAGTACATTGTCAAACCCCTTTTGGGTCCTAGGGAAATCCATTACAAAGTCCATTGACACACTCTCCCACGGTCTTGAGGGAATGGGTAAGGGTTGATAGAAACTAGCATTGGTACTTCTTCCTTTTGCCTTTTGGAAAATGGTGCATGTATCTACAAACTATCTTACATCAACCTGCAATTTGGGCCAAAAGTGGTGTCTTCTTACCAATTCAAGTGTCTTGTCAAAACCAAAATGACCTACCATAGCTCCACTATGCTTTTCCTTGATGATGTTAGTCCTCATTGAGCATTTTAGTATGCACAATTTCCCACCTTTGAAAAGAAGTCCATCTTAGATCAGAAAATCAGAAAACTCCACATGATACCTTTCACCAAATTCAGTACATGCCTTGTAAATCTTGTTAAAGTCCTCATCTGTAGCATACATGTCTTTCATTGCATCAATCCCAATGCTTTCTAATTGGATTTCAAATATGGTTAGCACTATCCTACTCAGTGCATCAGCCACTTTGTTGGCTACTCCTTTCTTGTATTTTATGGAAAAGGTATAGGCTTGTAGGGATTCTACCCACTTCATATGCCTACGGCTTAAATTTTTTTGGCTATTAATGAAACTCAAGGCTTGGTTGTCAGTGTATACCACAAATTCCTTTGGTAGCAGATAGTGTCTCCATTTTTTTAATGCCTGAACTAGTGCATACATTTCTAGGTCATAAGAAGAATATTTTCTCTTTGCCTCATTGAGTTTTTCACTAAAGAATGTTATAGGTCTTCCCTCTTGGCTTATGACTGCTCCTATGGCCACATGACTAGCATCACATTCAATCTAAAACACTTTGTTAAAATCAGGTAAAGCAAGTACCAGTTGTTGAGCTACCTTTTTCTTGAGAGTTTCAAATGCCCCATCTACCCCCTTTGTCCAAGAAAACCTGCACTTTTGACCACCTTTTATGGTTTCCAACATTGGAGCACATATCTGACTGAAACCTCTTATGAACTTTCTATAAAATGTAGCTAATCCATGGAAAATTCTAACTTCACCAATAGTCTTAGGGGTAGGCCAAGAAAGAATTGCATTTACCTTAACCTGATCCATCTTCAAGTGACCCTAGGAGATCACAAATCCTAGGTAGATGAGCTCTTCCTGCATGAACAAACACTTCTCCATATTTATCATCAATTCCTCTTCACTCAACCTTTTCAAAACCATCTCTAGATGCCTCAAGTGTTCTTCCTCTGTCCTACTAAATACTAGGATGTCATCCAGATACACTATTACAAACTTCCCTGTGAATTATTTCAAAACTTCATTCATGAGTCTCATGAATGTACTTGGGGCGTTAGACAAACCAAATGGCATAACCTTCCATTCATTTGTTTTGAAGGTTATTTTCCACTCATCGCCAAGCCTAATTTTAATTTGGTGGTATCCACTCTTTAAATCAATTTTAGAAAAATATTTTGCACCCCCCAAACAATCAAGAAAATCCTCTATCCTAGGCATTGGAAATCTATACCTTATGGTGATCTTGTTGAGAGCTCTTGAGTCAGTAAAAAGCCTCCATGTTCCATCCTTTTTGGGTGCCAAAACTGTCGGTATTGCACATGGGTTAAGACTCTTTCCAATCAGATCAGAGTCCAGGAACTCTTGAATCTACCTTGCCATCTCCTCATTTTGTTGTGGTCTGAGTTTGTATGTAGCCTTGTTAGGGAATGTAGCCCTTGGGATCAAGTCAATACATTGACTAATCTCTCTCATTAGCGGCAATATCCTTGGCACTCCATCTACAACTATTCCTTGGTATTTGGCAATGATCTCCTTCACTTTCAGACCGAGATCCTTGTCCTTTCCATCTGCTCTATCATCTGCAGCAGGCTTCTCCTTTGAGGTTGGTATTGGAAGCAATGCAAAGCATATTCCTTCTTCCATCTTTATCTCCTTGAGGAATGGTTTACCCTCCATCATCATCACTTTGGACTCAGTTTCTTTCTGATCTTCATTGTTTTCAGTTAGGGGTAGTAGCTCTATGACCTTTTCATTCTTTGTGATGGAATAGGTATTCCTAGAGCCATCATGGTGTGCTTTGAAGTCATACTGCCATGGTCTTCCAAACAAGAGGTGACAAGCATCCATGTTAACAACAAAAAACAAAATCTTATCCTTATATGCTCCTATCTAGAATTCTACCCATGACTTCTCTTCTATGAGAGTTTATTGCCCTTTTGTGAGCCAAGACACCTTATAGGGGTATGGATGGGGTATCCTCCCCAATTTCAACTTCTCTACCATTTCTATTGACACAAAATTCTTAGTAGAACCTTAGTTAACCAGAACTTTACATACCTTTCCTCCTGATTGGCAAGTCATGCGAAAGATAGACTTCCTCTGAGGTGGCTCCATAGGTGTTGGTACCTTCAAGAGGGTTCTTCTCAACATTAGTGCCTCTACGGTCTCTAGATAACCATATGAATCAGGTTTACTACTGCCTTGGTAATATAATTCTTGGGTTAGATTGGTTCTCCTTTCTCCTTGGGAACTAGACCCCATATTCTTCGGGCATCTACTGGTAATGTGTCCCTCTTGGTTTTAGTTAAAACATTTTATTGGTCCGGCTCCTCTTCCTAATGATCTTCCTTTGAAATTTGACTTTCTACCTCTAAAGTTGCCTTTGTTGTTGTTGTCATTCCTTAAGGAATCTTTATTGCTCTCTCCTTGAAATTCAAAATTTGATCCTCTTCCTCTTGGTTTCTTACCCCTTCCTCTACTGCTATGCTCTTGTCTTCTGTTGAGCTTCTCCTCTACTTTTAATGCTAATTGATAGCATCTATGAATAGTGTCAGGGCACAAGAGGTTCAACTCTTCTTGTATGTTCCACCTTAGGCCATTTAGATACCTTGCCACTCTTTCACTTTCATCTTCAACCTTCTTAGACTTTATACTCAATTTCTGAAATTCTTCAATATAGCTACACACATCCATCTCCTTTTGTTTGAGATTTTGCCTCCTCTTGTGTAATTGGACCTCATAGTCCTCCGACACATATACTCCCTTGATCTCTGTAATCATCTTCTTCCAAGAGGTGATCATTCCTCTTTCCTCTTTCACTCTTTCTCCTTGCACAAAATTCCACCATGTCAGGGTTGCTCCTTGCATTTTTGACTTGGCAATCCTCATCTTTTGGTTGTCAGCAATGTCTTCACATTCAAAGAAGTTGTTTAAGGACTCTATCCAGTCCATCACTCCATCGGCATCCATCTTCCTACTAAAAATGGGAATGTTTGATTTATGGTCCATGGTTCTCCTCTCCACAGACTTCAAGGCATTGACCAGGTACCTATGCTTTGCAGGAACTTCATCTTCTTCCTGCCCTTGTGGTTTCTCCTCTTCTCCCACTTCCTCTAAGCCATCAAGTCCTCTCTCCAGCCTGCCTTCCAAGTTATCAATCAATCTTCTAAGCTGGTCATTTTCTTCTTTGTTCTCTTGCACCATCTTGGCAAGTTCCACATTTTTCATCTTTGGAGGCATTCTTCTAGCCTCACCCTTTGATTCTTGTACTGACATGTACTATTCTTCTTCCCAAAAGGATTCCTCCTATGCTCTGATACCAAAAATGATGCAGAGGTCCCAGTATCGGTATAGGATAGGTTCCCCTAATCCAAGAATACACCAAGGACCCTATAAATCATAGAACACTCTCAAGGGTTAAGAAATATCCATTTGATAAGTCCCACATCCCTTTCTTCCAAACAAAAGACTACCGGTACAAGATCTCTTTCATTGACCAGTACAAGGTCTCTATGGTCAACAATGGTTTTGTCCCTTCTCCAATGCAACAATAGATATTTAAGGTTTTATTTGAAGTCCCATATATAAGGGAGACCCCCTTCAATCATTAGATTCAGGTTCCCTCTACCAATTTGGGTAACTGTTGCAACAAGGCCTACAAAACTTAGTAGCCCTGCCAGACCGATTTTCCACACTTAACTCTGTATTTCCCCAAAAGACCAGACAAAAAATTCCTAGATTTGGATACCCTTATAGGAGTTACTAAACATATCCTAAGAGTTTGTACTGGTAGGGAACACAAGAATCCACACCCTACTTTGGTTAGGAGACCGGTATAGCCCAACTAGGTCTATTTTACAAAGGAGTGTGTAGACACAGACCTTAACTCACAAAAACAACTCAAGGAATACTCTTAATTCATTTCAAATATACCAATTCCTAAGTCTTAGGCCATGATCAGACCTTTAACCCCTGATGCGAGACCTATTTGCCTACACTTGTCGGTGGCCACATGGAGTTTCCCACCTTAATGCATCAAACCCTCACCTCCAACTCGTCCTAACCTGAAAAAGGCCTTTAAAATCCTAAAATACATTGGCCATCCTTGCAACCCCTCCATAGTCATGAACCACCAATGAAGGATCAGCAAGGTAAGGCCATTTCTTTGCAAAACCCTCGACAAAACTATCAAATCTAGAACACTTGCAGAATTTTGTCGATTTCTTCCTTGTCTTGGTGAATTAGGACCTCATACTTGATGAACCTGAAAGGTGGTTGGGCACTCCAACACATCCCACTATTTTCCTAATTCAAAAATGATCATACAATATGGTACACCGTGTAGGATAACGAGATTGCAGGAAATTCTTAGAAATATATTACTTCAATGATGTCAAAAGTTTACAAATTCATTCTCTCCTCTTTCTCTCCTCTCAATGATGATTGGGGATGAAATTTTATACCTTCCTTGATGGTTATCAACCACCTTTTGAATCGATCTTACCATTGGAAAGAAGTTTCGATTTGCAACCAAAAGTTGCCATTAAAAGTTGTCAACAAAGTTGTCAAGTCTGAGCAACTTTTGACATATGTTGAATCTGCCTACTTAGAGGTGCTTCAACATATCTTAAACCATTCTAAGATATCTCCAACACATAAACACCTAGAAAAATATTCTACCAAATACCCCTAGGCCCATATGCCCATGGTGGCTTATCAATTTGCCAAATCCATGTCATTGGGTAACAAGGTGGGGTTTATTACAAACAAATCAAATATAAAACAAACAAGACTACCCTATTACATATATTGAAAGGTCACATTCTCATGTGCATCCTTTAGCCTTTATTTCTCTTATTATCTTAGTCATGAGGTTCTTCTGCACCACCTTTACAGAGATATCATCCTCAATTTCTTCACTTTTTTCTCTTCTTCATCGGGGATGAGACCTGAAGCCTTTTTCACCAAAATATCAGTCTCCTTTTGAACTAATTTGGTCTCTCCAACAAGAATTCTTGTTAATCTCTTCTTTGATCTGAACAATGCTTTTGTATTAACCTTTATCTGTTCAATTTCCTCTTCAGTTGCTTCTGGTTGCAAGTGTTTAAGTGTATGATCAATAAATTCTTTATCTAGGCTAATTGCCCTTTGCCACCTTGCATCAATCAAATTATATAAAGAATCTGGAATTTTCCCTTGTAATTCAACGAGGACTCTACTAAACTTGTTCATATTAAAGATGACTGCATCTTCAATCTCCCTTTGTTTACTTTCAGACAAATGGATAAATAGTATGTTTAAACCTTTGTATATCCCATACTCCTTAATTATTCTAACCATTCTAGTGAAAGAATCTTCAAGTGTCATTATTTTCTTAGCTTCTTTACATTTTATAGTAGTCTTCTACTTCTTAGCACTTACCCTTAGTTCTCTCTTATCTTCTTTCGATTTTCTCATCTATATCTATCACCATTTTGTGAGCTTTCTCCTTCTTTCTTTTTCCGGTTTGGGCAAGCACAATAGGAGGTTCAACAGGTTTACCTTTCCTCTGAAATTGTATTTTAGAGGGTTTCCCTCTTTGGTATTTAGCAGGCTTCACCTTAGGTTCTTCTGCATTCTTCTTTTCAGCTGCTTTCGCTGCTCTGGTCTTACCAGTGGAGGTATTGGTTGGTACACTAGAAGTTCCACCTTGTTCAACCTCATATTTGGCTCTTGTTGGAGCTATCTATTCTTTTGTGAATTTGGCATGTTCAGCAAAGGCCTCTACCTCTTTCCTTACTTTCTTTGTTATCACTGGTTGTTGTAATTCAGAGTGCACTATTGGTAGTTTCTCCTTGTAGGTTCCAAACGTCTCAATAGTGGTATCAACTGATTGAGCTAACAAATGATAAACATAACCAACAAGTAGATCTTTATCTACTTCATAACCCATGGGAATTACCCATGTGGTCCTCGGAATAACAACTTCCATCAAGCATGTATCTATGTCAACCATAAAATAGATAGAATCCTCATACAGATTGACTACCTCTGCCGATATGTGTTCCCTGGCATGCATTTTGTTCTAAAATTTCTTAAAATATCCCCATGAAATATCATCAAACTTGTCTTTTAGTATCCTAATGTTGTTCTTCATTTGCAATAGGACAGGGGAACCGGTTATCCATTGTACATCACCAAAACTGGGGAAAATGTTTTGGAAATAAAAGAATAAGCCCATGATAAGCTTTCCAAACTTGAATCTAATCTTCTTGTCCTTCTTGACTGCTTCCAAATTTGCCACTAATTGACTCCTTAGAGCTTCAGTCAAATCATAGTCCACATTTTCCTTAATCATCCAGTATGTAGTGTGAATTATTGTTGCCGGTATACTGTTCATTATGCTTGAATAGTAGATTCTATATCTGATCACCATAGATGCAAATTTAGCTGCAGGATCACTAATATCACTCACAGTCATGGACCTTCTATCCCATCTAGATCCTATTATCTTCTCAACATCATTTTTAGGTACAGACCTAAGCAATGGCACTTCATGGGTTGAGCAGAATCCAGTTACTGCATGGATTGCTTCCTTTGTTATCTTATGAGGCTTGTCCAACCACATAAACTGATCATGAATCTGGCTCAGAACAAATCTTATCAACTCTTCATCAAAATCATCAATTAAATTGATCGCAGGATGAAAACCTTTATCGGCTACACTTTTGAACTATTATTTCAATCTTCCTTGTTCATTACACAGAGATTTGTATTGTTCATGAATAACTACAACTCCCAAGTCTTCAAGTTTACAATGATAAAAGGATCTTACATCTTCTCAACGAATAGGGCACTGACAGGGTATGTTTCCTCATACTTATATGGATGTCTTTTAAATTATGGTCTTGGCCTCTTAGTTACATCGACAAGATGAGGTGTATCCATTTCAAATATAAAAATCACCAAGCAAAGAGTAGAATTTCTCAAATAAATACCTCTTCTTCTTCGGTACTAGGGTTTCCAACCATCAAAAACTTTCAATACTCAGTCACTGATTCAAACTTCACTCCGGTCGCTTCAAATTACTAGAAAATGGTTTGAATGCTGCTAGCACAAAATTATCTCTACTATGCTCGCTCTCCAAATGTTCTTAAGATCAGAAAGTGACAAATGAAATTCAAAATGTTCTATTTATTTGCACTTTCTCTACCGCAATAAATGCATTTACCGATAAAACCCTAAAACACCTTAAAATACTCTAAAGCATATTACCGGTAGCAAAAACTCAATGATATTTATCCATTATGATCCAAAAACACATCAAAACATCAAAACACATCAGAATATGCAGATTTAACTTACAGCACATCATCTAGGGGTTCAACTCAAGATTTTACAATAAGCTCACCCCAAGTTGTAGAAACAACTTAGTTTGTTGAAGATGGATTCTCCACATTAGGTGAAGAATCTGATTCCTCAGATGGTTTGTCATCACTCTTCTTTTTCTAGGTTCTATTCATCTAACTTTGGTTTCTTCAATATCAACCTTCTGCTTTCCTTTCTAGTCTACAGGATGATTCACCAGTTGGTTCTTCTGTGTTCTGCAAAACTTGGCAATGTGTCCCAGTTTTTTGTAATGATAACATGCCATTCCAAATTCTCTCCAAGGTCCTGAGTTGCCTCTACCTGTTATTCTTTTGCAGTTCATTGCAACATGTCCAAAATTGTTGCAGATTGAACAAATCACATTGACTCTCTTTTCCATCTCATAAGGACTAGATTGGTTAACAGAGGGTCTTTGCCAATTTGTGTTCCTTTGGTCATTAAAATTCCTTCTCCAATCACCAATAGGTCTTGGGTTCATGTGAGGTGTTGGATAATTAGCTTCATACTTGCATTCAATAGATCTATGCCCATGCATGTTGCATGTATAACAGTAACCTTCAAATTTCCTAGGCACATAACTAGCACTAGGTCTATAATCAGTATTAGCATCAGATCTGCTTCTACAAACATTAGTAGTATGTCCTGTTTTATGAGAGTTAAAACAAACAAGTTTGTAAGTTTTCTTACCGGTAGGCTTCTGAGCCTTAGGAGTAGTTTTACCTACATGCATGTTTCTCTTGGTACTGAAAGGTTCTCCCTTCTTAGATGTATTGTATCCTAACCCAGATGTATCACCTTTCATCCTCTGAGATTGGATCTGTTCATCTAGCATAGAGAAACTCTTGTTCAATTTATCAAGCTTCTTATTTGCCTCAACAAGTTCCTTTGTAAGATCTTGATTTCTTTTCATGAGGGTCTCTCTAAGAGACATTGCCATTTCAAGATCTAATTGTAATGCTTCTTTTACTTCTTTCTCCTCATGTCAATATTCATACAAAGTTGCATTCTCCTGCTTAATCTTAAAGATTTCATGCTCTTTATCTCAGATCTGATCCTCAGCCTTTCTTCTAGCTTCAGGTTCCTCACTCATCTAGATTGTTACTTTTTCTAGCTCTCTTCTCAGGTTAGTCTTCTCACCATTTAGATTCTCCACTTCTTCAACCAATGCATCATTGTTTTCCTCATCTGAAGAGCTGATGTCAGAGATCTCCACCAATTGTTCGGTCAGTTCTTTTCTTTTAGCTACTGATGTCTTATACTTGCCTCTTAGGGTTTCTAGCTCATCCTTGGTTTCAACAAGTTCTCTAGCCATCTCTCTATAGCTCATTCCTTCCCCCATATTTTCTTTAGGATTAGAGATCCCTTCCAAGCGGTTAAGCCTTAAGGAAGTTAGGCTCTGATACCAATTGATGAACTTATAAGGCATTGAGAGGAGGGGTGAATTAGTGCTAATAAAAACAATAGAAATCTAATTATCAATTTCACCAACTTAAAACTCAATAGGCATGTAAGAAATAACACCAAGTATGCAATCACCACATAAAGCATAAACCACATGACACAAGAGTTTATATGTGGAAAACCCAAATGGGAAAAACCACGGTGGGAGTTAGTACCCACAAGATCCACTATCTACAGTATAGAGATTTGACTGGTTAAGGTCTACAACACTCGGTTAGGGGCACAACCTGTTAGAAGTGTCTAAGATCGGTTCAGAGCTTTACAAAAAGGCCTCCAAGGACCAGCCCTGTTAGGAGCTACCCAAGTTAGTGGGATTTGCAAACAAAAGTTAATGTGTCACTTGGTTAGAGGATTTAATGATCAGAACTGTTAGGATCTAACTACACCTAACAGTTAGATCCTAACAGAGAGCGGGAGCGGGAGGGGTTTTGTGTGAAGGAGTTGCAGAAGATGGGGAAGATGGTGTTGCGGATGAGGATGATTTCCTCCCTCTCCTCCTTTCACCTTGCATGTCGCGAACTCTGTCCGATGGAGCTCATCATGGCTCTTCTTTGCTGGAATGGTGGGTGGAGGAGTTTGGTGCAAAAGAAGGAGTGGAGGTTGCAGCAGTGATGGAGGCATTTTGGGTGTCTGGGAAGATCTGGGACCTTGATGGATCTCTTGTGGAGAGGCTCTTTTGTTGTTTTGTGTTCTCTCCTTTCCTCTGTGCGGAAGATTTTTTTGCAGTTCTGGCCTTTGGTGCTCTAGTTTTTCAAAGGAGCTTCTTTTGTTGGTTCTTCTTTGTTGGGCTACTCTCCTATTGAGGCAGAGAGTTGTATTTCGTGTGAACCTTTCAGAGGGTTTTCTTGGCTCTTGTTCTTTTCCCCTTCTTGTCTATTAGAGGTGACCATATTTTCTATGGAGGTGGACATTTGGTGGAGGGGAAAGGATTGATTTCTACTTGCTGCTGGAGAGCGCTGGTTGTTGTCTTTCTACTTCATTCTTCATCCTGTAGAGGTGGAGTTCTTTCCTATTAAGGTGGAGAGATGGAATTTTAGGGATTTTTGACTTTTGGTGCTCCTCTTGTTGCTGGCTATGGCTACCTGTTTCTTCTCTCAAAGGTGTCTCCTTGGGTGGGTCTGGAAGTTATTTTTCTCAGACTCCCAGATTGTCTCTTGGACTAGTTCCTTTTTTTTGTTTCTTGGTTTGGCCTTCTTCCTTCTGGTTTTTGGGGTCTTTGTTCCCCCTTTTTCTAGTTGTGGGTTCCTGGTTTATCTCATAGGTAGGTCGATTGCTAATAGTTTTAAAGGGCCCAGTTTGTTTTTTTATTGTCTTTGGTTTGGGGAAAATCTTGTGTTTAGTGTTCTGAGCTTTTCATTTAAGGTTGAGGGTGCCTAAAAAAACCCCTGGTTGCTGGTTTTGGGTTCCATTTTAAAACCTAGTTTGAAGGTTTAGGGAGCCTCTCAAAACCCCTATTGGCCAAATACAAATTGTATGAATATCTGCTGTAATCTGGTGTTGTTAATGAAGGTTAAGGGTACCCTTCAAAACCCTAAAAGTTGGCTGAGGGTGCTTGTTATACTTGATAATTACTCTTATGTGCTATAGTTTGGAGCTATAGCTTTGTTTGGTGTGGTGTGACTATGCTGGATGTTGTTGGTGTTAGTCATCTTTGCTGGATTTTGCCTGTGGTTTTTCATTGTTTATTTCTTTTAGCACCCTACTTTGTTGGGTTCTAGATCCTGGTAAAATCTATTGGGTTTCGGGTCCCTCCAAAACCTGTTGTATGGGGTTTCGGGTCCCCTCAAAACCTATTTTTCCCCTAATCAAAAACTGCATCTTGTTAGGAGTGACCTTGTAAGAGGATTTTCTTGCTGCAACTATTAGAGAGACAACAGGTACAAATGATCTCAATGTAAAACCTTTTGTTTATGACAAGATCCACTTTAGAATATTACATCATCATATAGACTTCATCTCTCAACTCCTCTGATCATTGCATTATGAGAAAATACGAAATTCACTCATCATCTTTCACACTATCAAGCTCATATATATATATATATATATATATATATATATATATATATATATATATATATATATATATATATATATATATATACTCTTTCATACCTCATCACATAATTAAAATCATCATAAGGTCGGTTAGAACCTTGTTACAATTCCCTAGGTTCAATGTATCTAGTTGTATGCTTTAGTTATGTTGGCCACTGACATAACAAATCCAATTCTGTGTCATTTTACCGATCTAAGTAATTTTCATCAATACCGGTTAAGTCTCCATCAACTAATATGTGATTTGTCAAACAAATCTCATTCACCTGATTGATTTAGCACGTACGGTCATGAACATATCTTCATCTGATAGTCTTCAATGCTGCTACAAAACCGCATCATCTCATTCTACATGATTTTCACGTACCGGTTATCGAAATGTAACACTGTTTGCCTTTTACCAGTTCTGATGAAACTGTCTCTGCTAACTGGTTAAGCCTTGCTGGTTGAACTGTAGGACTTAGATGACTCAAAGAAACATATTTTCCATCAATGACAACATACAAAATAGTCATCATACATAAATCTAATCTCCATGCACAACAAATATATATCGGTTGCATCAAGCAAACACACATTACCGGTTTAGTTCAAATGATCAAATGCCAACTCATATATAATCAACTACTCATATGCATTTAACACAACATACAATTACACATCATAGACATAATACACAAAGCATGATACACAAACGGAAATAAAACACATTATAACATCTACCTTCCCTAGGGTATCTCAATGCCACTACTTAAGCTAAACACTTAACAATTCCTAACCAATAGCATTGATTCCTAACATGATATTATATAAATTTCCATTAACCAAGTGCAACCTAAACATGCTATCCATCTATCTCTACATACATACACATATGGTCCATCACTTTAACATAGATTAATTACATCCATTTATGAATACTCTAACCATCCCATTAAGTTCATTTTAAAGAACCAATACCAAATGTTCCTAAACCCAACCAATCATTTCCTTAAACATCAAATAACCAATTCAATACCAATTACCACATTAATAACCATAGAAAAATGAACTAATTGCATCATCTAAATACAAGGTACACATCCATATTTCAATGCCAATATTTCCAATTAATGAGTCATTCTCAAGATATACATGATACATCATTTTTCCTAGTAACACCTATTAGATATATGGGTACAATGTCTTTTCAATAATCATCATAGCTCTCAAATACAATTACATGTACATGTCTAATTAATCATAATCAATAAGGTGATACAAATATCCATCCATGAGCTGAGGAGATAAGAGATCCACATCCACGCAAAGCATCCAAGAAAAGCATCCACTAAAGAACATCCCAATGGAAGAAAGGCACCAACCACCCGACCATGTGGAACCACCCCCCCCCTCCCCCCCAACCCCCCATGCTAGGAGATGACACAAGATCCCACACACACTATAGATCTAAGCTAACACCTATCTACCAAAGAGGAAACAACTCTAACAGAACCAAGGAAAACACACCAAACAACCAAGAGAACCTCTAAAGATGACTCATCAACAAGGCCTAAGGAACTAGGATCAACATGTAGGGAAAGTGTCATCACATGCTACCACATAGGATACACATGCGGAACCATCTCAACCTTTGAGGAAATCAAGGGAGTTTAGTTTATCCGGTTACCAGATCTTCTACCTCACTTTGGTATCTGATCCATGAGATAGGCACCGCAAAACACCTTCATTATCTTGCTTAGATGAGTTACTCTACCCAACCCACCTAATATTAATTATTAAGTTATCACTTATCTATTACAATGGAAAACCTCCAATGAGCTATCCAAACAATCTAGACCCTAACTCTCTTACTCAAGAATCCTAGCAATTTATTCCTCATGACCTCGGAAGACTCATGGAAGACCACTCCCCCTACTCAAACAAGAAAGCTCACAAACCAAAATCTGGCTAACCAAGATAGAAAATCATAAATGCACATGAACCAATAACATATAACACATAGGTCACATAGACCACACAACATAAGAGAATCTATAGCAAGGCATCACTCCTCTTGCAACAAAACAAATGATCAAATAACACATAGAAATCTTACTCTGGACATCCAAGAGTATTTAGAAAATACACAACAGCCTCTAGATAGATCCCTAGAAAAAGCTAACAGTTGGAAAACCCAAACTGAACTTAGAAAATTCTAGAAAAAGACTCAAAACACAGGAAAATGCCAGAACAATGATTTTACTTTATAGTTTAGCACTTTTAAAAATTTCTACAACGCTTATGACTTGCAGAACAGTGCATATGATAGACAGGATAACCCTTATGTGACATAGATTAGCACATTTATATTGAAACAACGCATATGATGATTATGACAGTGCTTTTAACTAGTAAAACAACACATGCTAAATAGAAAAACGCAAATGCTTAAGGGTTTAGTGCATTCATTATTTTAGTGCAAATTCTCAAACACATAGGTGGAAATAATAATCTTACGAAAGTAAAATAAAATCATAAAAACAATATAAGGTTTCGAAAATATACCCAATAGGAATGCAATCATAAAAAAAACCTAAAGAACCAAGTAACAATTTCAAATAGAAAACATATAAGGCTCGACAAAGTTCTTAGAAAACAACTCCCGACTTCATCTAGACATGAAAACTCACAAACAAATAAACAGGAACTCCCGACTTCTATCACACAATATAGAGGCTCAAAAACAAGGACCAAACCTTTAATCTTAAGCAAGATTCAACGTATAGGGAGCCAACAACACACAGAGAACATTCACAGTGTCATCCATTCACGGCTATGAATAAAATCATAGATAATAATTTCCTTTCCCAAACTATAGTTCAACTATATAATAATTTTGTAAATCAATTATGCAACTATAAAAACTATATAAATTAAATATTTTTTCCCAAAACTCTCGAAAAAGCACATCACAGACAATCTTTTCAAACTAAAAATGCCGAAGTAAGATCCTCTAACCTGGTAATATGCAGAAATGAGAAATTGGTGAAGAAAAGTCCACCAGCCAAGCAATCCAAAATCCAACTCCAGCAAAAGTGCATTCGAAGTACCAACCCCCGTGAAATCACAAGAAAACAAATAAATAGAAAACTAAGTCAAAACCATAGAATATGTCAGCCAATAAAAATAATAGACAAAATAATATTCCTTACCAACCCATATCAAACTCCAAGGTATAAATAAATAAAATAATAGTTAATTTACTTACCCAATAATTCAACCAATCACATGAAAGGGTAGGTAAAATAATATTTAATCAACCCAAGAAAGTAAATAATAAATCAGTCAATAAAATAATACACATTCGCTCTATTTTATTTATTTATTTTTGATCGGTAATTGGCCGAAGCCTGAATAGCTTTTGACTAGAGCTATGAACTAGTGGGGACACAGTAGGGGGCCCCATCCCCATTACATATCTTGAATTATTATTATTATTATTATTATTATTATTATTATGTTTGATTAGATTTACCCCAAGACCTTCCCCATCCTATGGAAGGCCAAGAGTCATAGCTTAGAATTTCACTTCAGATGTCCCTATTGGGAATTGAACTTGGGTCTCCATAGTGAGAACCCAATGTTTTAACCAGTTAAGCTCAACCCCTTCGACATACACATTCGCTCTATCAACTATAAAGCCCAATAAATAAATATAATAAACCAAGGGCTATAAATAAATTAAGCCACAATAAAATATAATCAAAAGCTATTTAATTAATTAAATATCAAAGCCTTATTATTACAAAGCAATATTAATAATAATATCCATAATAATTCCAAAAGCCCACAAATAATAAATAATAAAGATCTACTGACTCTAAAATCATTTACCAAATATTTATTTATTTATTTTATTATTGCCAACAATATTTATTTCTTTTATTATTATAAACTATATAAGTCTATTAATTTAATTTAACATTATTAAACTATATAAACTACTTAATAAATTAATAATTAAACCAATCAATACATACAACACTCCAAACATACCAACAAGAGACAACTCGATAGATCACTCAACATTGAACTACAACTCCCACAAGACTGACAAGGGTAATCAATCTTAAACCTAGAGTATATAATAGGATATTATGTCATCTCCAATCAACTTGCCATTGGGATAAGACACACTCAGACCTGTGAAGCAGGGTGTAGTTGATGTCTGGTACCTACAAATTTTGCATCCACAAAGCCTTGATATAACATATACAATATATAATACTAGGAAAGTGATAGAGAATTGCAATGGCACATCCCACTCACAATGAGTGATGTGACATTGTCCCTATCACAAAGATAGTAGAAGACACTCGCAAACAATCAAGCAAAGTCATATTCGATCTTACATCATGAAATAAGATTAGCACATCATAAAATATCCTCAAATCATCATAAAAAAGTATAAACAACACATAGAAAGAGATACATATAAGTCATCAAATGAGCACCTATCATCATAATAACCCGTATAACAAACAATCCATAATGTCATCATCTAAATGAAATAATAGTATCAAATGCACTATTATATGTCCAAAATCTATAATAAAGCATCCAAATCATAAGTAAAATCCATAAATATCCACTAAAAGAATCTCAAAGTAGTCTAAGTTATAGAAATATAGTCTACCAATGTACCAAAAGAAAGACAAATCAGGGAAGGACACTATAGTAGCCATATGCCCCAACGGGCAAGGCAGACACATATCCCATCCATGTAATGGAGGAGCAACACACTGTACTCTCATGGGGATGGAGCATGCTATCCCATCTCTACTATGATTTGGGATGTTTTACATATGGAGAGGGAAGGATTTTGATTACTTTCACCCTTCTAAAAGTCTGGATGCTCAAGCACATTGCATGTACTAGGCCAATACGGTGTCTAGTAGATGTGGATGTTGGTGAGCCTAGGTCAAATGATTATCCACTCACTAGACCATGGAAGATGGGTAATTTGTTATATTGGAGAGTGACTATATATAGATTGATATCATATGATATCATATGGAGGTTGTACTGATAGATGGCCACTTGGCCAGATCAGCACAAACAACTTTGCCTCATGCAAAGGAACCACTTTCTAGAGGGTCACCACAACTACATTGTCATCCCATTCTATTTTGATCGAGTGAAGCTATAGTTTGGCTTAGAGAAAGGTATTCCTTCAACCCTATCTATCTACATATGGCACTTCTAAGCTACCATGAGACCAAGAGCAATCCCTAGGCCTAGCATAGATGAGATAGAGTCAACATATTTAGATGATGAGGAGATAGACATATTGGTCCCATTTAATGATGATTTTAGAGTGTAGCACAACTAAATCACATGGTGGGATAGGAACTACCCCAAAGCCATATGCCCATGGATGAGAGAAGTCGATTCCCACAATAATGATCATGAGGCCTCTGAGGATCCTAAGGATTCTCAAGACAACCAAGATGAGAGAGAGAAGGATGATGATGAGAAGGAAGAAGGATAATAGGTGAAGGATGATGATAAGTATTGACAAGAGGATGAGGATGATGAGTAGGAGGAGGATGACGATGATGCCCTTGATCATTCAAGTCAAAAAACTATAGCCCTATATTTTCCAGTAGTAGAGGATTGAGGAGAGGATGTGGCAAGAGATGTGGAGGAGACCACCTTAGAGGGGTTGATCTCAAGATTACACCAATCATCTCTGACAGGCCTACATCCTGAGGCATAGAGGCACTATGATCATGGAGAGGGGAGTGGCTCCATACCATAGATGGCCATAGCACAAGCCCTCATCATGTCCGAACCACACTGGTAGAAGGGAGAACTAGGTAAAGGCTAATAATTATTTTAAGTTAGTCATTGAATATCTAAGGATAGTACATATAATCTTGTTCTCTCTTCTATAGTCAACGTACACGGATGGCGAGATCATATCGAACACACACTATCTGATATCATCACTTCATCACATATTTCTCAATCTTCATAGATCATTCATAAACCCCATTGGAGTGTGGGATGACATGAAGATTTATTTAATTCAATGTGGATAGAGTTGAGCTCGGATGAGAGAAGAGGGAGTAGCTACGATGCAAGATTATAGAGGCCCACATAGAGCCAACCATGTACAGGGGCATAGTGATGAACCAAGATCGAAGGAACTCATTAAAGAGTCACTCACAATCCTCTACCCACTGTTATACACCCATAGGACCACCACGATAGGGACCAAAGGGCTCAAATAGCTACCATCCATAGATAGTGATGATAATTTATATCTAGTGATTGGTTTTGTATATGATGTACCTAATTTTTTTAATTATATATGATGATATTTTATCTCAAATGTGTTCTTTTAATTAAAAAACAATGTGCTATCAAGGAAGACTATCAAAGGCTCCTAGGAACTCAACCATGGAATCATTAGTAGAGAAGACATCAAAGGAATGTTGATGAGAATCAGAATCAATGTATTTGGGATGTTTTAATGAAAGTGAATTAGAAGAAGAGAAAATGATAGTGACATTAAGGGATGGTCTCTTAGAGGCTTTGGTAGGTTTGAGGTGATTATATCCAAGTCCAAAATATGTTTCACGAGCGTTATTCTCTAAAGGAACTTTTATCCCTTGTTCTTGAGCACCGCAACCATTGCCATTATATCCACTCTTAGCTAAGATGTGAAAACTAGGACCATAAAGAGAATACATCTTTGTAAGGGAAGGCGAGGCCTCCTATGTCTATATGTCATAATTAGTTGATGTAGAAGTGGATGGAAGTGTAGAATTTGAAGGAGCCACAAAGATTTTACTTAATTTCTTAGATAAAGTGGGTTTCTTTTTAGGTTCATCCATATCTTTCTCCTTTTCAACCTTAGGTTCTCTATGAGGGACATTATATTCTCCCAAAAAGGTAGGTGTAAAGTCTAAAGACCCCCGATCATCACCTCAGAGGACCTCCTCAGGAGAAGAAGTCTCCTTGGGAGAAGATGGTGATTCAATTTGAGTGGAATATTTTTCAGGAGTATTGGACTCACTAGGAATACTTAAAGTAGGAATGTTTGAAGAGGAATCAGAAGTAGTTGAAGAAGATTTTGAATATTATGTTTGCAAACATGCTTCTAAATTGGTATCAGCAAACAAAGTATACATCCTATTATTGTAAATGAACTTAACTTGCCTATGCAAAGTAGAAGGAACAACTTGCATGTTATGAATCCATAGTCATCCTAACGAAAGATTGTAGGTCAAATTATCAAGCATGACATGAATAGGTGTAGGTAAAATAACAAGTCCTACCTTAACATGTAAGGTTATAATACCTAATGAAGATCCATCAACATTATCAAAGCCATAAATAGTAAGAGAATGTAATTTAATAAGAGACGTGTCCACCTTAATCTTATGTAATAGACTACACTACCAAAATTAAGGCCAGAGCCATTGTCAACAAGGGTTCATCTTATATCGTTACTATTAATAAGGACAACAATCATAAGAGGATCATATTGGTGTTGAACCTCATGAGAGGGTAACTCATCTTGTGTGAATGTAATTTGAGCTTTAGTTGTCATCATGGAGTCAATCAAAGAAGCCATATTATTAGGTGTCACTGCGGGTGGGACATCTAAGGTCTTTAAAGTGTCTTGTAACATTCCATGATGCAAGGATTAATTTTGAATTATATCCCAAAGAGATATCTTGGTGGGACTAGCTTTAATTTGTTGAATAAGGTCATACTCCTTACCAAGAGTTTGTGAAATGAGGTTCTTGTGGAAGAATAGGTTGAGAAGCAAGAAGTGAGGATGGAATAACTAAATGAGGATTAGGTTTCCTATTGTTCCTTGTGTTGTATGTATGAGAAACCAAATTGTAACTCTCTCTAGTAATTTGTTTAGCATATTCATAAGGACTCTTAGTGGGATATCCTCATTGCATAGTAATAATAGGTTTGTTGGGAGTACAAAAGGCATCATTACTATAGCCACCTTCAACCACAAAGAGACGATTGTTAAGAGGTTGTGATGTTGGAGAAGGAATAACACCTTGAACCACAAAGAAGGGTTTACTATGTGGTGTTTGAAAGTTATGTTCATTCATATTTATCATGTTAAGTAACCTCTTAGATGTGTGATCATTGTTTGAAGAAATGAAATCATTAAGAGAATCATCTAACATATGATGGTCATGTTTACTAAATGGTATTTTTTTAGATGAAAAAGAAAATTCATCATAAAGAGGATTATTATAAACCACCATGTTACTAGATTTCAAGGATGACTTAATAGGAATGAATTCATGGAGAGAGTCATTAAACTTATCTTTGTCATCACGTACAAAATACCATAGTAACTATATTGTTTAGTCTTTGGAAAAATGTTGGTTTAGAAGGTTTAGGGTAAATAAATTCATCAAGAGCCTCATCAAGTTCTTCCTTAGTAAATGCATAATCATCATAAGAAAATGCATCATCATATTAATGAAAATCTTGCAAATAAAGATCTGACATATTTGAAATGAAAAGTGAATATTAAACCAAAACTACACAATGCATACAACAATATTTTTTGGGATTTGTTTATGTTTTTAAATGAAAAGAAAGATGCAATAACTAGATCTAACTGAAAAATGTAAAATTTAAGAAGGTTGGATTCATGTGGGGTTCACCAAAATGTGTTGGGTGAAAATGGAATCAGGTAAAATAAGACCTAATCTCACTCTCATTCACACATTGAAATACAAAAGAACCTAAGGAGATGATTCACTTTAACTTCCTCTTATTAAAGAGAGTAAAGGAATATATTTTGGGTTTCTATTCCTTTGCTTCTATGAAGAGGATGTTGAACACAATGTACCACTGAGACGGGGGTGAATCAAGGGTTCCTAAATTCTTTTCTTTTTTAAACAACCTTAGAATACCGGTAATCACCCTAAGCACTAAACAATAAAACTGATAAGACAAATGCATATATCAAAAGAGGAAAACACACAAATGCAACCCACAACACCAGATGTATGAGGAAAACCCAATATGGGAAAAACCTCGGTGAGAAATGTTGCTGGAGTCTACTGCTCCAATCTAGCCTCACAATGAAATAATGGATTATAATGATTTAGGGCACCAACCCAAGGAGCATCAACCCCTACTGATTTAGGGCACCAACCCAAGGAGCACCAACCCCTGCAGCAAGCTCCAACTCAGTGTTGTATAATGAAATACAATTTAGATACAGTTATAGCACTTGGATGCAAATGAGTTTTGCAACATCTAAACAATGGGTTTTTGTTGGTTAACAACCTCCTCTTCTTCACTAGTTCTCACACTGTTGGTTATCAGATTACTCTCTCTTCTTCACTGGCTCTCACACTACCGGTTAACAACCTCCTCTTCTTCACTAGTTCTCACACTACCGGAAAATGGATGAGATTGATATATCCATACACAACTGCAAAAGTGACTTCATACCATGTTGTCTACACTCTTGAATCCAAGATACCTTATAGAACACCAAAAGGGCTTCACTTAGTGAATCTAGATTATATCACGTGCATTCATGGCATTACTAAAGAATCCCCCTATTTTAAAAAAATATTTCTCTAAACTCTTTTTTTTCACCCCCTTCCAATACATAGCCTGAATTAAAGCCACCCTATTTTCACCAAATATTGTATTTTTTCATAGCTCAAATTAAAACCCCCCTGTTTTCACTGATAGGAAATATATTGTACCCTCATTTTTGGGATATTAAACCCCCCAATATGAATTGTATGTGATATATTATTGCCTAGCCAGTGAAGCCCCCATGTAGAATACACCTCCCTTAAATTCGGATAGGAACAGATCCAAAACCTACATTGTAGAACATGCCTTCAACATTTTCAGATGGGACGAGACATACGATGCTTTACTAGATCACAAAAATACATGAGATAGATGCCAAAACAAGTATACAAACTTTGCACATATAATATACCAGAGCAAACAACCAAACCATAATATAAGCCGAATAGGACCACATAAATGACATATATGCCAGACCAAACTATATCAATGACATCAATGACAATAGGCCAATAAGGATTGACATGATTCACACATATGAATAGGTTTAGCTTTCAAAGGTGGAAAATTTGGAGGACCATGTGGCGAATTGATATTACATAGTCCCAAAAAATAGGTCAAACTTTTGGGAATAGATCCGAAACATATTATTTTGCCCACATCCAAGTTGTTGGCTTTGTATGACATTTGTAGCTTACTGTTTCTGGTTGATATCTTCATTTTTCACCTATTTTTCTATAATCTTCAACAAATCAAATCAATTTAACTCAAGGGAGGAGAAAACCCTATAAAAGAAACTTGGAATCTGATTAGAATCTTGGTCTTGTAAGGCTAGATCTATTAGATTCCTCTCCTCCTTAATGTAATGGTTAAAATGGGAATTAAGTGGTTTTATTATCTTATTTTAACCCTAGCCCTAATTTTTTCACCATTAAATTTTTGTGAACCCGATTCCTTATACCATAATTTCTGATTTGTGCTCTCAGATCTAATTTTGTATGGTCTTTAATTTTCAAATTTGCATTCATAAATCATATTTCAATTTAAAACATAAACTTAGATTGAATATTCATAAAACCCTAATTTAGTTCTCCTAATTTTGGCTTGTGGTTTGTATAACTTTCACTTATATTTTAAGATATGATTTTAAACACTTATAATAGAAATTTCTAAATCTGATTTGGTTGCTATTTCACATATGATTACATTACTTTTTAGTTATATTTATCATAATCATGTTTGAAATGACTTAGTTCACTTTATATTGCTTCTTTTCATTCATAGTACTTTTGCATATTGCATTTTTAGGGTTTGTAAGATATTTGCTACTTGCAAATCATATCTCAAAGCATTTATCCATGTTGTATGCTTCTTTATGATTCTATTTTAAATAAAATGCATTACATGTGTAGATCATATAAAGACTTTTCTAGACAATGATAACCCTAAAGATGACATAGATAGAGTTAACATGTGTACCTCTCCTAGGGTATCTCATGTGAATGAAGAAAAAGTCAATACTCCTATCAATTATATCTCTAATGGAGAGAAAGAATTGAAGAGAAACATGACACCATCTTCATTTCATACATACACCCTATTGCAAGGGGGGCAAGATCATAATATTAGTTTATCAATCTCTTTAGATTCCCCTTATTCTCGTAGAGATTATTATAAACATTAACACATTTATAGTGAAGATGATGTTATACATTTTATTCATGACCTATCTCTTCATATAAAATTAAATAAAGATGAAGCCTTAGATGATAAGGATCTTCTTTTCCAACCTATCAAAGAGGATATGAATGATGATAAAAGGGAGAAATTCCCCACATTTGAAGGATATTCCTTCCTCATCTACATCTTCCTTTGACCCTTCTAGATATCCTTATACTACAAATTTTAAAGAAATTTTTTATAATACTCCTCCTTCTCGATTAAAACTTTCTTATAGGAGTGGCTATAATATAATATCAAAATAATGTTATAATGGACGAGGACTTGAAAAATTTGAACAAGGAATCAAAGTCACTATAAAACCTCTTACACATGATAGTACCAAAGGTCTAGGACATCCTCATCATTCACCTATGGATGATATCCTTAAAATTCGAAGGTTTAAGGAGTATCTTGCAAGACGTAGAACCTAACGTCCATCTAAAAGTGTTTCTTCCTCAAATACTCCTTTTTGCTCATATCATCAAACTCATGATCATCATGGTATTGATTGTTCCACTTTTTAAAAAGGAACGCAAGAATTAGTTGATAATGGAATTATTAAAATCACTGAATACTATCCTCCTTCTACTACCACACCTTGTCCTACATCACAAGAAGCCAAACCAACTCCTATTGACAATCAAGAAAATTTAGCTACAAGATTCTTTTGGAGATTGAAGTATGATAGGAATGTTGTTTTTTCTTTCATTAAACTTAATTACAATTACAAGCATAAGGAAGGTGATGGGAATTGTATTTTTTATCATATTTATTCTCATTCTTTTGGAAATTTTAAAGCATTTAAACATTCATTCAAGTCGAATATGATAGAGCTTGCATAGCTCCTACAATTGATGTTGCACTTTTTCTTGGTGAAGAGGTAGTGCCTTAGCACTCCTTTCACCTTATCATGTTGCTCCTTGCCCTATGACACTAGTAATTAACTTAATTCGAGGCTCTTTGTCATAAGAGGTGATTCTTTTTCATCTTGGGGTAGCAAAATAATTCATTCTTGCCTCTATTCTTGGGGGAGAAGAATACTATTGTATCTCTTTCTTTCTAAGGTTTCACTATTTATTTTATGGATGGAATTCTTCATAACTTGATGTCCTCTCTTACATGGAATTATCCTTCATGTGAGTACATTTGCGTTCCTTTGTTAGGATCTATTCCTTGCTTTACACCGTACATCTCTTATGAATAATCTATCCTTATGGAGGTGTGTGATCCTTCATCTCAATTTTACATCTTTCCTTTTCGAAGATTACCTCTTTTTTAGAGTTTCGTTTTGCATATTTTAAATGTCATTTCTTGCATTGAATATTCCTTCATGCGAGTACATGTGTGTTCCTTGTTAGGGCCTTTCATTGCCTGGAGAAGTGCATTTTTCTTATGTATAATCTCTCTTTGGAGGTTGTGTAATTATTCTCATTGTCCCTACACTTGGGGGCATTTAATTTTCCTATCCTTTCTAAGGATCCACGTTTCCTTTGTTGAGTGGTGTTTGCTTATGATTCAATGACATTCCTTATGTGAAGTTTTTTGTTTTGTCAAGGATTCTCTCTAATGCAAGAGGTATGTACCCTTGTCTACAACCTCTTTACACTTGGTAATGCATATTTATAATAAAAAACTCCCTCACTTTGGGTCAAAAGTGTAGCATCCTTCATAAAGAGTCCCTTTCACCTAGCAATAGGGTGAAAGTATACATTCTTGTTCTCCCTCTTGATGATGTTATTTTTTTTCAAGAACTCCTCTTGGAGGTATATGTCTTTTGAGAAAATATCTCTTGTCCTCCAAGGATTCCCTTTACACTATTGCAAGATATCTCTGTTTCAATTATATCTTGTCCTTGTTTCTTAGAGTATTGCCTCCGTAGCTTTGATTTATGAACATTTTTGTCTAAAAGGATATCTCCTTGGTGTTGAAGGTGTGTATCCTTGTTTCTAGCTTCCTTAAGACATCAACATAAGGCTACATTGACACCTTAAAAGGGGGGAATAAAGCATATTGCCCTCTTTGTACTATATTTTTGCATGTCTTAAACAAAGTGTTCATTCTTGAAACCAGAGCAAAAAAACTCTTACACAAGATGCTTCATGCCCGAAACTAGACACAACATTTATATATGTCTTATAGGGGGTGCACATTCTTGAAACCAGAGCAAACAATCTCTTACACGAGATGTCCTCAAAACCAGACGTATATTTGTCTTACATGGGGTTACACATGCTTGAAAACAGACAAAACAAAGTCTTACACAAGATTTTTGAGAAACTAGACATATTTTTTGCATTTACATTTCATGTCTTATATAGGTTTTGGCATGCTCAAAACTAGAGAAAAAAACTCTTATATGGGATGCTTAACGCTCGAAAGTAGACAATTACACACACAACAGGATGAGTGGAACTAGCAAAATATAGCTAGACTATTCTGACTCTCCTCCCTGACATGGATTACCTAGGAAAACATAGCTAGCCCTTGTCATCCATGTCCTCTTTCACTCTTCTTCTCATGGATCACCTAGTAAAACACAACTAGAATGTGATATCCATGTCTTCCCTTTTTTTAGTATGATGAGCTCATAGCTTTGTTATTTGTGGTTCATGGTTTGGTGCATGCTCTTTCTCTTTTTATGTGATCGCCTGTGTTCTTGTTATACTATAGATGAAATATGAAATGCATATACAAAGCATTAAATACATGAAAAATTAAGAATGCAAGGCTGATACACCTTTTACCAAAATATTTCCTTATTGATCTCCATAGAGTAAATGACTTCTTGGAAAATATAAATGCCATTGAGGATTTGACATTCTAGTAGAAACCCCCTATTCTAGAGAAATGATAGAAGGAAGGAGCTATTTTAGTCACTTAATAAGAGTTTAATAAAACCTTATAGATAGTATTGTAGAGAGCTATAAAATGGACATAAAACACCAAAGATAATTTTGTAAAAATCAAAGTCCAAAAGGAGTTAATAAGCAATTTCAATAAATTATTTGAAGTGGAAAGATTCTTATGAACTTCTAAGATGCCACATTTTACAACAACTTAAAAATCATTGAAATAACTCATTAAGAATCCTATTCATACTTGGGTTTTATCTTTCATCATAAAATCACTTGCTCCAAATTATTTGATAGAATAGTTTAGGAATGAATTATCTTGAGGTGAGATGATTCTAAGAATAGAGTTAAAATGATATGCTTCATCATGAATAAATAAGTTGTTGGGAACTTTTAACAACTAATAAACGTGAGAATCAACTTCTACTTGGATATCTTGAATGGATTCAATGTTGCGACATCCTGTATATGGATATTCAAATAACTAGAAGACAACTGAGAGGGGGCAGGTTGGGGGGGGTAAATCAGTTGTCACAAATTACCAGAATATTTAGCAATTAAAAATTTAATACCAAAACCCAAAACATTAATACTAGAATAGTAGTTAAATCAATTAAGCATAAACAATAATCAGAGAATAAGTACCATCCACATGACACCAAGATTTATACGTGGAAAACCCAATAAAGGAAAAACCACGGTGGGAAGCCTACCCACAGTTAGATAATACTTCTACAGTAAGTATGTGAATTACAATTGAGGGGCCTGCACTTGCAGGAAGGCCAAAATCCTAGAGCGCACTGCTCATCACAAAAGGAGTCTTGCTGACTACATAGAAATCCAGACTACAATCCAAAAGAATGAATGAACTGCAAAGATAGCATCTCCTATGCTTGAGTACAATTTTAGTTAAGCTCAATACTGGAGGACAAAATCCTCTTACATAAACCCAATTTGATCTCCAATGATCGACCAAATCCTCTGTCTGAATGATATTACATTATCCATACATTATATATCCATTTCCCATTCCTTGACCATATACCATGATGATCTACAATGAGATCCTACAACATATATATACAAACCCTTGACAATAAAAAATCAAGTCGGCCACCCGACGATAAACCAATTACATAATTGCAAAACATGTCGGCCTTAGACCAAACAAATAATAACCAACACCTAAGACATCCCAAAAACACATCGAGAGGTCCAATCCACACGTTACATTAAGCCGGTCCATAACCTAAATCAACTGGGACCCAATATAGGTCCACACATTAAAGCAATGATCTCCATCTACCAGGTCTTGAACATGATCACCATAAGCATCTTGAAACCATACCAGAAGCTACACCAACACCACTTATGCATATCATCAAAGATATTCAACAAATATTTGTCGGTGAAACCCTCATCGGAACCACAAACCAAGCTTCTAAGAAATCAGGATAGCATCCGATCACCAGACCAAAACAAACTGACTGAATATGAACACGAGTAAGCTAATTCCATAACCAAATCATACTAGAGCATATCGGATCATGTCGGATCCAGACCAATCAGAAACTACTCAACCTACCGGGACCAGAAGGGTGTCAGTAAAGCATCCAAAACAGCTAGTGTTGACATCAATGAAAAAACATCAATGCAACACATAATAAATTCCTCCAAATGGCCAACAATCTACCCCTTTGGCATTGATGGAAGCACTAGATGTGAAAAACATCTAAGTACCAAGAAATGCCAAACAAATCTCCCCCAATGGAAGAAAACCAACAATCTCCCACATAAAGATATATCAATGAAGTTCTAAAACAAAGACCAAACTCCCCCTGTGAATAATATCTCTATAAATCTATGAATCACACATATATCTCCTTAAGTTTTTCTTTTTACATCAATATCTCTCCCCCTTTGACATCAATGCCAAGAATTTGAAAAAAATACCAAAGGAAAAACATAAACCACTAAAACACAAAGATGACTACTCCCCTGAGTAGTAGCATCCCACCATAAGTGCTATAATGAATAATATCTCTGGTAATGCATATCGGACTAATGCCAAAAATCATCAATCAGTTCCCTGTTGGAAGGGCAGAAACCCCTAACTCTCTTAGATACTCAAATGGTTCTTTAGGAAAAGGTTTAGTGAAAATATTTGCAATCTTCTCTTTAGTGTTCACATAAACAAGTCTAACTTCATTTTCTTCCACAACACTGAGAGGGGGGTGTGAATCAGTGTTCTACCAGAATGATCAATTTTAACCTTATTAAAATATTCATACACCAACCGGTATACCGGTACATATAGAATTGAAAAAAGTAAAGCAACCAATAATCCAATCACATAAATGAATACCATAACACACAAAATTATACGTGGAAAATCTCAAAGAGGAAAAACCATGGTGGGACTTGTGACCCACAATATCAATCCACTAGCCATATGAAGAGATATTACAAAAATATACGGGCCTACACTTGCAAGAAGGCTTATAGCCTAGAGCACACCGCTCAATCACAAAAGTAGCCTCACTGACTACATACAAATCCAAACTACAATCCAGAGAAATGATTGAACTGCAAAGATAACATCTTCTATGCTTGAATATAGTTCTAGTTAAGCTCTGTTTGTTTCTATTTGAAAACCTAAACCCTTACCGGAATAACCCTTACATAAATATCCTCACATGCATGATCTCTCTCATATTTTTCACATCTCCTTTACATTCCATAACCTTCATATGATTCAGACATTTCATCACATTCCTATATATTTCATACCTCAAAATGATCTAACCAACTAACCTATATACCCCTTTACAATTCATCATGCCTTATATCGGCTTACAAAGATAATTACAATATGAACATACATGTTGGCTAGATAACATAAATATATGAATATCAAAAACAATTACCCATGCCAGATCCAAAAGATGTTGGCCTCCAATACCAATAACCTAATTCTAAACCATGTCGGCCTGCATTGCGGATAACCTGAGAACTTATTCCAACCTGCCGGTGTCGGTGTCCGTGCTGGTGCCGGTGAAGTGTCTGGCAGTACACAACTAACAAAAAATATGAAACTGGAATAAGTTGCCATGTTGCCATCAATGACAACATATTGAAACCAACCAATTGAGTGTCAATTTCCAACAATCTCCCTCTTTGGAATTGATGGCAACACTCATGTGAAAAATGATTATGGTTTCCATCTACCGGTTTCATCCTAAGCCTGCTCCCCCTGAGCTAAATATCCATCAATACAAAATACTCCATATCGATACTCCCCCTAATGTATACAACTCCCTTTTTATTTTTCACATCAATATCACTCCCCTTTTGACATCAATCAAAATTCCAAAAAGAATACCAAAAACCGAAGACGAAGAATGAAAGATTGTACAATGAATATATCCCAATATATCTTACCAGAGCTGGATATATTTGAAAATATTCGGATAAGCCTTCTCCAAAAGCTCTAGATAGGTATCCCAACTAGATTTGAAAGTGTCGGAAATAGATACAAGTTCATTTAGCATATGGGCAAATGACTCTTTCTCATTAAGCTCTGCCGGTGTGGGCTTACCATCCATATCTATACACTCCTTCTTATGTCCACTTAATGAATCCAACTGAGCACTCACCAATCCTCTAAGACTTGTGGCTTTGCATATGATTTTATCTTTTTCTTTATCAAGAGCAAAAGCTTGGGCTTCAAAAACCAAAATCTGACCATCAATAGATGTAGTCAATGAATTCAATCCATCAAAAGAATTTGCTATACCTGCAATCTCCTCCTAAATATCCTTAACCTTTTTATCCGTCTTAGCTGTGGGTAAACCTAGGTTACAACATATTCTATAAATACTAGTACACTACCTCAATGCCTTATCTATCAATTTCAACTTATCATTAATATCCTTCCTCTTCGACTCAATCATTTGATCAAATGCAACTCTTTTTTCCTGTGTGAACCTTTCTAGTGCTTGTCGGTTTGATATCTATTGTAGAGACTGAAAATCCTTTGAAATGTGCTATGTGATTGTCTTAAGCTTGATGGATGGGCTTGCTTCTTTGTCAAACCTACACTCCGGGACTAGTCTATGCAAAACAGTGATAGACTAATCAATGACCCCTTTATCCATAGATCCCTCCTTTAACATTTTCTATGCCTCCATCATCATAAGTTTAGTAGAACTGTTATGCTTTTCTTTTCAACTCGTGAGGTATCAATTGACAACAATGATGGACTGACTACTAGTTCCCTGTCGGATTCTCCTTTCTCTCCTTCTGATGGTTTAACCTTTATGGCTTCCTCACTTACACCATTGACTTCACCACTTGGTGCAGTCTCAGTAACCATTGGTTCCTCCCTAGGAATTGTAACCTCATCCTGTACAATCTGATCCGGAGGACTGCTATCCTCAACATTAGTAACCTATACATTTTCAACCTATACACTCTCTGTATCTACTGGTATCTCAACATTTGTCTATACATTAGTATCTATCGGGGTTTCAATATCTACTATCTTAATATTTTTCAAAATTGAGGGTGAAGTACCCATAATACCTTTACCTTTCCCTTCAACCAGGATATCTACAGTATCTGTCTTAGGTTCCAGTGAAGTATAAAAACAACAATTCTCTTCAAAGAACTTAACCTATGCCTTGTGGGTCTCCTTGATTATCTCATTTACCCTACCTAACATAAGTGATTATTCTATGCTTGTTGCATGTTAAAGATTTTCCTATCTGCAACCTCAAGTGTCTTGTCCTTCTCCTCTAGTGCAATAGAAACACAAACGGATAACAACAACTCTTAAATCTTTATATGCCTGTCCTCTTGCATTGCTGATAACCTCCTAGCATCTAAAATATCATACAACTATTCCAGTATTTGGTCTTCAATTTCTAACAAGGCTTTCTTATATATATCCAAATATAACAAAATTGATTCCTCTATTTCTCTTTGCCATCTTTATCTAAATGTTCATAATAAAGTTGTACATTCTTTAACATACCATCTTTAGTAATTGTATCAACTAACTCTACACAAGTCTTTGGTGGAATAGTAGTTACATTACTAGATTCAAGTGCAAGGTCAATGCCATCCTTCTTCTTTCTCCTTCTAGTATCGGATGGGGCTAAAGGTGTTTCTTTTGTTGCTCTTTTCTATGCCGATACCCTAATAGTAACTTTCTTAATTGGTTGTTTCTTAGCCTCTACCTAAGTCTCTTTAGTTTTCTTACTCAGTACCCTTTTGAATGCCAAGGGTGTGTCATCCTCAGATCCAGAATCAGCTGCAATTGGCTCAATGAATATTTCTGGCTCTTTCATTTTCCTGCCTTTCTCTGGGACAACATCAATCAATGCTTTGATGTCATGTGAAACCTTTTCAACAAATTTACTTGCCTTTCCTTCCTACTTCTCTCTTTTCTTTCGATTGAACTCAGTTTGAATCTCATGCTTCTTCTTCTTAGCAGTGCCAAAGGTTTTTACAGTTTCATCTATAGGTGCCTCAATTAGCATTTGTGCATAAGCATCAAGGATCTATGCTTCAACTTCACAACCCATTTCTTCAATCCAAATATTCCGGAGACTTACAGCTTCCATCAGAGTTTCATCTTTCTTGACCATGAAGCATATCTCAGTTGAGTACTTTTTAACAATGTGTCGTGGAACACTCATCCTAGAATTCATAGCCTTTTGAAATGGTTTGAAGTAACCAAGAACTTTGTCATCTCTCTTACTACCCAATGTAGCAATTGATTGTTTAATTTGCCTCCCTACCGAGATATTGAATGCCCATTTCCTTTTTCCAAAACTGGGAGTCTCATTGATGAAAAATAGTATTAAACAAACAATTAGGTTACTGTATCGGAATGTTCCTTTCTTTTCTCCTTTGATCTTTCCTAGATTAATCAATAGTTCATCCAACATCCAACCACGTAGATCTAATTTCTCATTCTCCCTCATCATTTTATGAGCTGCATAAATGCAGCAGCTAGAAACAAAATTCAAATGGTTTGACTAAGTTACCTTATAACTGATGACCATGCTTCCAAATCTGATATTTGTGTCGGTGATAGTAACAACCCTCATTGATCGCTTGTCTGATGTTGCACCGGCAATCTTGTTGACCTGATCATTTCAAACTGTCTTCTCCAGATGTTGTCCAACCTGCGGTAAACCAGTGATTGCCTTGATGGCCTTCTTTGTAATCTTATATGGTCTATCCAACCAGATAAACTCTCCATGGACTTTGCTCAAAACATACCTAATAATATCATCTTCAAATTCCAGAATATCCAGAATGCCGGTAAACCCTAAATCCACAATATGCTGATATTCAAGATTAATCTTTCCAAAATATCCCATTAGCTCATTCATGTACATGCGATTAATATCAGTTGTTCCTAAATCCTTAATTTTATAGTGAATGTAATCTCTCACATCTTCAACATTCATGACTCCTTCCAGGACACGGGAAAAAGTACCAATCGAATCGTCTAGGGTAGTGACATGCGGATATCACTTGAAAATTGGCCTGTGATGGTCCTTGACCTCATCAACGGTCATATTTGCAACAAATATAGGTACAGATGATGATCTCGCTTCCATGATTGAAGATAAATACCCGTGAATAACTGTCGGTGAAAAATCTAAAGACCTCTTCCGATTGCTCATGAAATCGCTCAAGATGATATCGACTGCTCTGAATCGCCTTAGACTTCCTCTGAATCTCTCTGAATGCAAAGTTATTAGAAATGAAGTGAATTCAACTTTTTATCCTCCAAGAAACCCTAATCCTTCATTGATATTAATGACTTCCCATGGAAGATACCAGATCTCTATCAAACATCTCCATGCCGGATAAGCATCTCCAATGTCTGGAACATCTTCCAGAACCTCTTCCCGGGGCATATGTAGTATCTTCATGAATTTTCCTACCCCTAAGGCATCTACCTTAGTTACCAGATGAGCTTCCTGTAGGTGTAGGAGCAACCTCCTTTGTTGGTTGAGTAACTAGTGCATTTCCATCTGCTGATTGTTCTTCGGACTTCCTGACCCATCTCTAGGTATGATATTGTCGGATTTCATTAACCTTTTCTTTTCCTTTCTCATTTGATCCATTCTTACCAACCAGTGGATTTACGCTTCTAAAAAACTTAGCAATATGTCCAACCTCATTACATGCATAACATGTAACATTGTTGTTTTGAATTGATTTGCTAAAACCAGTGTAATTGCTTGATCTGCAATGATTAGCCATATGTCCAAATTTTCCACATGCATAACATTTAACATTCATTATGCAATATTTTGTCTTATGACCATACTTATTACATTTAGAACATTGACCGGAAGTAGAATCAGGGTTCTGATTTTCTCTATTTTTACATTGCCTAGCCATGTGACCAAATTTATTACAAACAAAGCATGTACCATTAAATTTATAAGCATTAAACTGCCTTACCGGTGCCTTATGGTTTTGATCTTCATTTGTAGTACTGGAACTCTGTCCTTATTCAAATCTAAGTCCATTGGAATCTCCATTCTCTCTTTGTCTCTTCACTAACTCATCTAGCTATGCTGAAATAATCATGAATTTTTCTTTATACTCACTTGCAATAGTTAGATCATCTCTCAGAATTATCATTTATCTTTCAAGCTCTTGTTCATTACTCTAGAATTGTACTAAATTAGTTCTTAGCATATCATTTTCATGAACCAACCTCCAACATTCTTCAAATTTGTTTTCAGAGATACAAAAATATTTTCTTCCTTTTTCTTTCGGTCCTCAATCTCTTTAGACATCCTCATAGTTATAACTTGCATTTCATTCCTTATAACCATGTTCTTCTGACTCAGCTTCAAACATCTCTCATTAAATGCATCTTTATCATCATTATCCTTATTTTGCAAATGTTCCTTCCTCCTAGCCTGAACAGATGACAACCTCTCTTGTAGGATAAGAATGAATTCCTGAGCAGAATTCAATTCATTTTGTAGCTTCAAGTTCTTCATCCTTTTAGCATCGTAATCTTCAAGTGCCGCCTCAAGTTGCTTCTCCAAACTCATATCCATAGATTTCAAATTTAGGATCTTCCTCACGTTGTTAAACTTCCTTTGAAGCACAAGGCTCTGATACCAATTGTTGGAATCCAAGAACAGTGAGAGAGGGGGCTGAATTAGTGTTCTACTTGAATGATCAATTTTAACCCTATTAAAATATGCATACACCAACCAGTATACCGGTACATAGAATTGAAAAAAGTAAAGAGACCAATAATCCAATCACATAAATGAGTACCATAACACACACAATTATACATGGAAAACCTCAAAGAGGAAAAACCATGGTGGGATTTGTGACCCATAATACCAATCCATTGGCCGTATGAAGAGATATTACAAAATAATAGGGGCTTGCACTTCCAGGAAGACTTACAGCATAGAGCACACTACTCAATCACAAAAGGAGCCTCACTGAATACATACAAATCCAGAATACAATCCGAAGAAATGATTGAACTGCAAAGATAACATCTTCTATGCCTGAATACAGTTCTGGTTAAGCTCTATCTGTTCTGATTTGATACCCTAATCCCTTACTGGAATAACCCTTACATAAATATCCTCACATACATGATCTCTCTCATATTTTTCGCATCTCCTTTACATTCCACAACCTTCATATGATTCATACATTTCATCACATTCCTATATATTTCATACATCAAAATGATCTAACCAACTGACCTATATACCCCTTTACAATTCATCATGCCTTATGTCGGCTTACAAAGATAATTACAATATGAAAATACATGTCGGCTAGATAACATAAATACATGAATATCAAAAACAATTTCCGATGCCAGATCCAAAAGTTGTCGACCTCCAATACCGATTACCTGATTCTAAACCATGTTGGTCTGCATTTTCGGTAACCTAATAATTCCTTTGAACCTGTCAATGCCGGTGTCGGTGAAGTTTTTGTGAAGTGCTTGTTGGTACACAACTAACCAAAAATATGAAGCCGAAATAAGTTGTCATGTTGCCATCAGTGACAACATATTGAAACCAACCAATTGAGTGTCAATTGCCAACAACGACATCCTCTATTTGGATATTCTTGAAAGAGTTAACATGATTCTATGCCGTGATAGAATGGTGGAAAAATAAGTGTTTCTTGCTCTTTGCCTATGACCATTCAATATGAGATTTTTTTCATCACATGGTTTCCTGCTAAAGCTTAAATTTTTTTTCGAAATTTCATTTGAGAGTTTTGAAAGTTCAGTTAAGATATATTTATTTAAGCCTTATTGTTAAATAAAACAATGGTTATTCTCTAGCTTTGATAAAAAAAAAAAATTTCTTTGAATAATGTTACCACATGAAAAATATTTCATCCTTTATTTTTTTTATGATAAAACATAATTTGTCAAACAAAGTGCATAATAAGTTGTTCCATGATGAGGTTTACCTTCCTACAACCAAAAGAGAATATTTTTTCTCCATGCCATCTTCTTTTAACTACATTAGCTAAAATCTTAAAGGGGTATGTTGAGGCTAAAATCCTCCTTCCTATGCCAAATCTATTGGCTAGGAATTTGAACCCAAATATTTTAGGATAAAATAAATAAGAAAAAGGTGCTAACATGAGTCAAATAATTATTGATAAACTACCTATTTAAATGCTATTTAATGAAGGCATCCTTAATTCCATAATTGTTCCAAGTTCAAAAACTATTGATGAGCAGTATATCCATTAATTGAAACTAATTAATGCTCTCTGGTGGAAGTAGACTTTCTTGAGGGGAGGTTAGGAAGTCCGCTTTTTTTATAAAGGGATAAAGCAACACCGAAGTGACCTCCAATAATCTACAAAAAAATATTGAGGAGAATCCCCTCTAAGGAATTTTATTGTATCCTAGAGATCAATGTTATCTTAGAGATCTTGGGGAACAAAATTTTTTGTGATTAGGACACTAAAATTTCTAGTTGTGAGAACCCCTTTTAAAGAGATACCACCATTGCAACTTAATATTTTGTTGGGAGAAATGCCTGATCCCAAGAACACATGAGACCACCAAATATACCATGGGAAAAAAATAGCAATTTGCTTTCAAAATATCTACGAATGGTACAAACACTTTATTTAGAAAATTCTTTGGGAAGCTTGGTTTCCTAAGTTATTAGCATAAGATGGTTAAACTATTTAATCATTATTCTAATGATATTTTTTCATATCTTTTTGCAAGCTCTCTCTTATTATAGAAAGAAATTATGATTGAGATGAATGAGGGAGGGATGAACCCTATTGATTGAGAAGACATAATTCTAGTAGGTGTTCTCCCAAATGTTTCAACATGTCATGGTAAATTTTACAACCTAATTTGAGTGCCTCTTGCCTTCAATATTTTTTATTTTGGTTTTATTTAATACCAAAATCTTGGGTTGAAGGATATTTTTTCATGTATTTTTGAATGATTATGATTTCAAATCATCTTCTAGATGAAAAATAAATTGATTTTCTTGTTTTATCAAAATCCATGATAAATTTTATGAACATGTTCAAGGTTTTCAAAGGTAAAAAGATTCTTGTAAACTTCAATAATCTAGATTACCCTTAAATTTGCTATAGTTTTTAAGGGTGTCAAGCTTTACTTTTCTTTTGCACCATGGTAAAGACATCAACATGTGAAAGAAATTATGAGGTGACATTTACTAAAAGTGTCTTGGAGATTCGTTAGATAGGAAATTTATGCCAAATAGGCTTTCTTTTTCTTGTCCTTCTAACATATGGCTACATATTGGGAGCCGTGTAGCTTCCCCATGTTCACTAACGCTAATTAAGATTTGATAGAAATTTTACTAATATGAGTTACAAGATAAGTATTTGTTTACGATATAGTTATTTACTAATTGAAGTGGCATTCCTTAGTAGGTTCAGTTTAGCTTTCACATAGATTTTTTTAAAAATAGAATACATTGCCTATTTCTAAGGATTAGAGGAGGAGGATTTTAGAGAAAGTGTCCATGAAGGTATCATTTATAAGGAGATAGTTTTTGAAAGGGAAATAGAGGAAGGTTGGCAAGAGATTCAAACTTGAGGTTGTGTCATGTTTAGTCAAGAAAATTTCACCTTTCATTAAAATTGTCATTTGCCAAAATTAGTAGAGATTTAGAAACAACTAAAATTGGGGTGGACTTGAAGAGAGGAATATTGGATACTGATCACAACTAAAATAAGTTGGAAGTAAGAGCTTCTAGACCCATAATTATAAAGTATTGAGGCTGGTGTTTGAAAGTGGGCCTCTTTTTGCACTTTGCATGTCCTATCTACTCAATGCATTGTTGCAATTTTGTTATATGTAATATATAAATGACGTGATATAATTATTGTAATACTTTTTTCTTTCAAGATGTACAAGAATTTGTTGTAATACTTTTTTTCTTTCAAGATGTAAAAGAATTAAGACCCTTTCAAAAATCCATTTTTATCCATTAATCAACCATAACAAGTTGTTTATTTAATAAAATAAATTTGCACGATTTTTTTAAAATGTATTAGAAACATATGATCTATAGATAATATATGTATTATATTATTGCCCTCTGCAAATCAAGCTAACCAGGGATGGGGATTCTCAAAATGAGTTCTATTCAAATGGCAAGCTTCTAGGAGACTCCCGCAAACAAGTGGAACAAACACCACTCCCAACTACGTGCCTTCTCTCGCAATGCAAATTCGGTATGGCTTTTAAAGTATTATAGAATCAGTCGCATGCAAAACAACACCTATCCTTCATGCTTTACACACCTCAACCAAAACAAAGCTTATCCTTCATAGCGATGCACGAATATTAACTATAATTAAGATAAAACAACATACAGAGTCACCACATATTGACCTGAAAACTGTTTGATCAGGTCTACTATAAACTCCACCTCTCACAAGCTATCAACTTATCCGGTCTTAAACATCCTGCTCATTTGAAGCGGCCCTTCCACATGCTTTGCCTTGGCATTTCGCAATTTCAATATATTCAGCCACACTTGCTGAAATTTTCTCCACCATTTCTCCTTGGGCACTGAAACAGTAAAGGTATATTATGTTATACAAGCCAGACTTCAACCCAATAAAAATGGAAGAAAAGCTATAAAAACTTAAGATGCATTTTACCCGTCACTAATAAAGCCTTGCACGAGTGAAACCCAGCGCAGAGCATTTTTCCATTTCTCAAGCGTTCGACTACTAAATTTTCCAGCTTGTTTATGCATTTGGAAAGCTCTGGCGTACACGCCATTCTCATCCTCCATTCGAACGTCAGAAGGTCGAATTTCCCAAAAGACGGGGACAATTGGAGCCCCGGTTTGAATAATCAGAAGGAGCTCATCTAAACACCACTCAGATTGAGCATATTTAGGAGATAGAATTACAACATGAACCGAAGCACTGCGTATTGCGCAAGTTATAGCTTGGGGTGTATATTGTCCTGGTCGTAGAGAAAGTTTGTCTAAAAACATTTTGAATCCTCTATTCTGAAGATTATAATATATGAAACTCGCTAGGGATTGTTTCGTATCTGCTCCACGGTGATTAATGAAAACCTCATATTCAGTAGAAGGAACAAGATAACGGGAGGAGGAATTGGAACTGGACATCAGGGGTGAAGAATGGGAAGGGAAAATATTTCCCATGGCAGAAAGGGTGCTTAGTAACAAAGCTGTGTAGTATGGGCCATATAAATAGATCATAATATCTTCCCATGGCAGAAAGGGTGCTTGTCAGCATTACCGTGTGTCCAATTTTGAGAGCTAGTGCAAGTCACTCGATCAAACATTTTTCTTTTCTGGTGGAGGAATAAAGCTGATATGAATTGACATGAGATATTGCGGTGAAGAATGGAAGATTTTCCGTGGGAGAGACGTTGCTGGCCGGTTGTTAGAATGGGCAAATGATCACTCAGCTTTTTCTTGTTTTCCACTGCCCATTTTTCGGTGGTGAGTAGAAGAGAAAAATGAACGCTCGAGTGTTTTTTTTCAATGTTCTCCACTTTCCTTTTTCCAGGGCGAAGTTTGCTGAATTTTGCAGAGGTTTTACGCGTTTTGCTTTTGTGGGGACTTGCTTTTTTGTTGGGATGAAGAGTCAAAAAGAATAATATAACCTCAATAATGTAACTAAAAAGCCATAAGATGTTATTACTGAGGCTCTACTCTTTCATAATTATTATAAATTTTTTTTTGATAAAGATCAATGGAATTGTGGTTTAAAATATTTTGATATTTTCTTTTTAGATGATTTTTTTGACGAAAATGATAAGATTGATTTTCTTAATGTCAAATCTAACACGATTTTGTTTATATATATACAAAGAAGTCAAACTCGAGATTACAATCATCAAGTCCCTCAATGATGTATTTAATGAAGGGGGAGGGCTTCATTATGAATGGGGTAATAGTGAGAATGAAATTACCATAGAATGACTAAGATTGTTTTGATTTTCTTTCATGGATCTTGAGTAGTCTCACCTATTGATCTAGGAACTTAACATCGACCACACCCCTAGTGCTTTACAAACATTAACAAAAAATTTCAAATGTCCACTAAATCAACACATTAATACAAAAATGTCAAAACTTACTTATCTTCTTTTAGTTCCTTACATAATAAAATGTCAATTGTATGCTTTATATTCCACCAACTTTGGGTAGGCCAAAATGAACATGTTTGTGAGAGATGGATGTTTTAGACTTTGTTTCACATATTTAAACTATCTCTTAGGTTTCTTGTATGCTAAGAAATGAATCGATATCAAATAATAGAAAATGACAAATGATCTATTTGTCAACTATTACCTATTTATGTGATATAGATGATGGTGTGATTCTATTTAATCTTATTTGTAATTGCAAGAAAATTCTACATACAAACCACTCTAAGTTAATTTATAATCTTGAGTAAATTTTTATTTGATGAACTATATTTATTTAGGTAAGACTTTTATTTATTTATATAAGAGTTAATTTATATTTTTTCACTAAGAATTGTCTTATTTTACTTTAAAAATTTTAAGAACTATTTTATTTTGTTTACATTGTTTATCAAATATTATTTTTATTTTATTTATTTAAATTTTTTTCAGTTAATAAAAAATTATTTTACATAAATATTGAATATATTTAATTTATATATAATTATATAATATTGATTTACAACATTTCACTAAACTTTATTCTATAATCTAAAATTGATTTGAAAAAAATTAAATGTCATTTAAGAAAAAAGACATTTTGAAAAACAATGGATAGTCAAATAAAATGAGATTATCTTAAATAAAAACTTTAATAAGTTTAAAAAAACAAAATTACTTATTGAAAGTGAAATGAAATATGGATTTTCATTTTTTGGGGGTTAGGATGTAGCTTTTTTTCTTTTTGATATTGTAGTGATAGCTTTGAAGGAAGCTGAATATTTTTCAAATAATCAAAAGACAATATCAACAGTAGATAGTGTTTCTTGAGTAGACTATTTGAGGAAGGCTATTGAGCTAAGAGTTGATTTCAACAATAGTGATTCAACTCTTAAGATTTTGAAATTGCAAATTGATGGATAGGCAAAATAGATGGTAAGATTTAGTTACATTACATTACATGATTTTAAGGTGTTTTCAATCATTGAATTTTAATGTAAGCTTGGTTCCGTTTGTAGAGGGAACACCTTCGACATAAAAATTGGTAGTGAAATCAAACAATTGTAATTCAATTGATTGAGTATAATTGATGAGGGTGATGGTAGATTTCTAATTGATTAGGGTGATGTTAGATTTCTAATTGATAAGGGTGATGATAGATTTCTTGATCGCACTATATGCCAAAACGATCTAAATGAAAACTCCTTAACTATCATTCAAAGAATTTTCAACTAAAAGCTCATCTCCCTTAAATAATATTTTATATAAATCTGATATAGAACCCACTAATATATACATAACCTGTCGAAATCTGATCTCTTATTTTATTTAACCGCCCCCACCGAGGGAAAGACCATCAAACATAAAAATAGAATTAATGGCCTCTGAATGGGATTATCTGAATGCTGCAGCATGTTTTTTTAGTACTTGTGGGTACGACCAATTTAATGGTCGCCACGTCTTGTGACTAAGTTATCTTACAGTTTCTCGCGCACGGTCTTGGTGGCTCTCATGATTGCTTGTATTAAAATAAAAAAACACCGGATCACTGGCCGTTTGTCGATTAAAACGCGTAGGGTGGATTGCACATCACCAATGACTACGTCTCTTTGTGCGGCTGGCCATTCCGAAATTTTCAATGAAATTACTTGTCATGCCATGAGTGTATGTAATAATATTGCTGCAACAGTCTGGAACAACTCTTCGCCTTTCCGCCCCCGTGTTTCCTTTTCCCAGTGTCCCAGTTTTGGTTGTCAGCCATTATTTACCATTGGACAAACCTCTTTCATTACGTGCCTTTGCGCTTGTATTCCAACTTTTTCAATGAAATTACTTGTCATGCCAAGACTGTCTGGAATAATATTGCTACAACAGTCTGGAACAACTCTGCTGCCCAAACAATGCAAGAAACTGCAAATGAATTTCACAGTGTCTAAGAAATTGCTTAGTTTTACATTTTCTTATAGAAAATATATTATGATGAATCTCATGAAGTAGGTGGTGTTTCTTATACAATGTGCGCATTTAAAAGACTATCTAAACAATATGTAAAATATAGTATTGTTTAATCTTGTATTGCATATGAACAGTTAGAAGTTGAAATATTTTGCACAATAAAAAATATAAAATTTAAATATTTTATTTGTCTTATTTATAATTAACTTTGATCAAATAAATTTTAAATTCTTATATATATAACGTACATTCTCAAAATAATCTATAAGTAATTCTCAAGGTCTTTTATACATTTTTAAAAATGCTTTAAATGCAATATTTTATTTATAGTAAAAATAGACATTTAAATTGTTTTTGGCATATAATGTTAAAATTGTACACACCATTCTTTATTTTGATTTGCAAGGTCTTTCAATTTTTAATTTTTTAATTTTTTACTATTTATTTATTTTTCTATTTATAATCAAATGGAGGCCTTGGCTATTTTTACAATATTGAATAAATCTTGTGAATCAAGGTAGAAGAATATTATTTGCGAGACAAATTTTATGATTTTGGTTTCTTTTTTAAATGAGGAGAATTCTCTTACTTCGTCATGGACATTAAATATTATTATTAAGGATATTTAATATCTTATTTCTAACTTTGTTTTTGTTTATTTTATCTATATTCGAAGAGAATGAAATAAAGTGTCTAATTACTTGGCTAAATGGGCTTCTAAGATGGATAGTGATTATAATGTTATTGAGTGGAGATCTTTTCCTTCATATAAATTGAAGGATCTTTGCTAGTTAATTCATCATGATCAAAATTAATTTCTTTTTTCCTAGTTTTATTTGGTTCTTGCATCATTATGATTTAGGGTTCAGTTCTATTCGAAGAATTCCTCAAGGATTTTTTATTTGGACTTTGGTAATAGATATGGATTTTATATATATATATATATATTCAAAAATAAAAATAAAAAATAAATATTTCAAAAAAATATTAACAGTACATATTACAAAGGAGTGTTTTTCATAGAAGGGCCTAATATGTAGATTTGATCAATTTTGACCTTGGATTTGGGATTTAAATCTTTGGATCTCTGAGTAGTGGTATCCCATTATAGATGGGAAGATGAAAATTTATTCTTATATGAATGGATTTTTTTGTGGTTGCTTTCAATTTAGTCTCTAATCAAGATGTCGGTCTCAAATCTTTCTTTTGGTTTTGAGGATAACATGCCCTCCTCCTCAAGCCTTTGGTTCCTTCTTTTAATCCTCTCATTGAGTTCTTCAAACGATTACTAGTGTCAATTCACCTCTCAAATATTTCACTTCCTTTTTTTGGAATATTTGTTATTTGGGCATTGGTAATTCTTTGAGGCATTTTATTATTGTGGATAATGCTCTACCATGTTCTTTCACATCACCTATGTGTGCATTCTTATTTACATATAGGCTTGTTTTATCCTCTCCATCGAGAGGTTGTGTTACAAGTTGGTGACATCTCAATGTGCTAATATTTAGATTATGAAGGCATATCACTTCATTGTTGATGATTCTTTTCTATTGGTCACTTGATATCAATTTAACCTCACTTAAAGATTTCACATTCTTCCTCTTGGTGCAAAAATGTTAATTATGATCTCCCACTATGGTGGGCTTCAAGGTTGACATTAATTCTAAGGCTCCTATTCATGTTGCTTTTGTTGAGGATTTGCTTTATGATCCTATTGTTCCTTTATTTGATATTCCACCTTTAGTTTTTGTGGGTTTTGTGAGGGAACCACTTATCACTTGTATGATTTCAAATTGATGGTTCACTTCTCTAGTTTGGGTCCCTTCATGGTTTCTCCCCTACTAGAGGCAAGATGTTTGATTCTCCTTCCCCTCTCCTTTCTCTTGTCACCTGATGGGCTTTCTTGAATTGTTTTTCAATGGAAGAAGAAAGGTTTCCCAAATATCAATGCCTAGATCAATAGTCTGTGATTATCTCGATATAATAATACAATCCCGCAGCTATGACATTTGTTGGTTGTGTATTTTATTACTTTCTTAAATAATAATTATTATTTAAAATATATTATTTCTAAAAAAAATTGATATCTATAATTATTTTAAACTTATTATTTAAAAAAAGACAAATTTTTGTCAACATTTATGATTATAGATAAAAAAAAATTGTTTTACAATTTTTTTAACTTCAATCATCCTTTCAAATGATCGTCACAAAGAAATTACTTTTAAACATACAACTTCAAAAATTCTATTTATAACAATGTAACAATTTACAAATGTCATGTAATCATATATTTATGAGCAGGTTTTATTATTAAATCTTTGAAAAAAATTGCCATACAGGTAACAAAGCTTATACTAACTACAGTTTAGATTAAACAACAAAGAATCATTCGCCATTGACTTGACAAAACAAACTACTATGAACTCCTACTCTCACAAGCCATCAATAATGCTTCTCTCATTTGAAGCGGCCCCTCCAAGTGCTTTTTCTTGGCATTTTGCCATTTCAATATATGCAGCCACAGATGCTGTGATTTTCTCCATCATCTCTCCTTGGGCACTGAAACGGTAAAGGAACAACATGTTATAGAAACTAGACTCCATCCCAATAAAAATAAAAATAAATAAATCATGATACATATTTTACCCATCAAGAATAAAGCCTTTCAGTAGTGAAACCCTGCGCAGAGCAGCTTTCCATTTCTCAAGAGTTCGACTATCGAACTTTCCAGCCCGCTTATGCTCTCGGAAAGCTTTCGCGTACACTCCATTCTTGTTCTCCATTCGGACCTCAGAAGGTCGAATTTGCCAAAACACGGGGATTGTGCGTAGTTGGGAGATAGGATTACAACATGAACAGAAGCACTCCTTATTGCACAAGTGATAGCTTGGGGTATGCACTGTCCTGCACGCAGACAACTTTTGTCCAAAAACACTTTGAATCCTATATTATGAAGATTACGATACACTAAACTTGCTAGAGACTGTTTTGTATCCATCCCACGGTGATTAATGAAAACATCATATGCAGCAGTGGGGACAAGATAATCGAAGGAGGGAGAGGCGTGAGATAACGGGGGTGGAGAATGGGAAGAAATAATATTTCCCATAGCAGAAAAGGTGATTAGCAACATAGCTGGGTTTACCATGGTCCCTATAAATAGGGACCTTTTTTAAATATTTGACTTCAATGAGTAGAATAGCTTTTCAGCGTGTAAAAAATACTCTTGACGATTTAATTACGATAGATTAATATTTAAATAGGATGATTCATGTAGAAAAAATCCGAGGAAATAGTATCCGTATGGAAAAAAGTGTTCTTGCAGGCAGCATAGCTGTGTATCGAGTCTTTACAAGGTACAACAAATCATCCCGTTAATTTTGGTTTCTGAAATAACAGTTGACAATTTGGCAGAAGAATTGAATTCTATGTTTCTTCACTTCCATTTTTTTTCTTTCTGGGTGAAAAGAGTCTTGTACTGCTTTTGGATCTGAAACGCCGAAGTGCCAGATCCCAAATAATAGAGAAATAGCTGGATATCTACTTCTGCTTTGGCATCTGCATGCCTTCGTCCCAACATTTGAAGCTTATTCCAGCTGCCACCAACCTTTTGCTTAATTTTTTCTAGATTCTAATAATTACGAGTGTTTTATGAACATTTATGCATGTCGTACTCAAGGTGTTGCACGTTTATGAGGTGTTCCCGCAGCTCTTTGGAGCAGATACGGAAGCCTTTATCTTTACACAATTTTCACCTTGAAAGACAACTTTGTTTCCCCTCATTACCTCTGTATTTCCATTACATATTTCTTGGAAAACAACAGCTATTTATTGCCATTCTCTTACGTGAAATAATTTAAATTTTAAAAATATTTTGATAGTCTAAGTTTTCTTGTCATATGATTGCTAGAATCTTGGTTGTGTTGGTGACAGCCTTTTTTATTTTTTTCTCAATTGTTGCTGATTAGTGTAATTGTTGATAATTAGTGTATAATTATTTGCACATCACAAATGACAAATTAGACAGTGTCGTTTCATTATTGTGTGTGGATCTTGCTATTAATTCCAAATTAGCACTCAATGCAACAAATTAACAAGGCATCAACCAAATGGTAGATATCCACACGTCAAAAATGAGGGCCACAATCCGAATCCCTACATGCACTGACAAACAATAGTAAAGGAACCAGCATCTAATTGGTTAGTTTCTTTGAAGAATTGAATTTAATTCTTAAGAGCATCAACGCTACGTGAAAGAAACATCATCAAAGTCATCATTTTCAAAAGGACTGTCATAGCCAACCTTTCTTGAATTCGCAAACCTCTTCATCACGATGTGTAACCTGAAATAGCATCAGCAGGGGTAAAGTTAGTAGAGAACGAACTCTGTGGTCACCAACCAGCGCTGGCTAACAATTTTCTCCATACTCTACCCTTTTGAGCACTAGCAATTGAGTGGCGGGTCCTTTTTTTCAGACCGAGACTTAGGAAAAGCAGCAACATATTGCACAAATTTCTTTATGCTCCTAACTTCTATGAACCGGCAAACTGAACTGCTAGGAAATAAAAGACATTGTGACATCTCTTGAAAATTCAATAAGAAACCTGTCAGGCCAGGATTTTTGATTGAATAGAAAATGGTAAAGAAAAACTGTGTATTCTATCATTGATGCAGAAAGAAGAATACAACTTGATGTAAAAGAAGGCAGCAATAGAGCAGTTGAAACCAAGCATTCCTCTGAATTTTTCTAACCTCTTTTTACCAAGTGCTTTAGTAAGAATATCTCCAGGCTGATCTGCACTAAGACAGTATTTGAGTTGCACAGTACCATCTTTCACATGTTGCCGAATCAAATGAAATTTGTTGTTGATGTGTTTGGTTTGACTGTGAAAGATTAGAATTTTGGTCATTTTCATTACTTTTTAGGTATTGAAATGATTAAAAAATTCAAGTATATCTTTCCTTTTTAGATTTCTAAGAAACGACAACAGACTCCAAGATGCATTAAGAAACCAGGTGTAGATTTTTTGGTCTTTCAAGTCACCTGTATAATGTAAATCTAAACATCCAAGTAAACAAAAGGGTGTTGTCATGAATTATTTGGGCCCATGGATTTGAGTTCCTTGTAGATATTGAAGGAATTGTTTGGCTCCTAATCAATGAGATTTTCTAAGCAATTGCATGAATCTAGAGACAACTCCAACAACAAAATAAATATTTGGATGAGTAGTTGTAGCACAAATCAGATTACCAAGAAGTTGTCTATATGTAGTTGCATTAACCAATGCACTAGAGTCATTTGATGTGAGTTTCAAATTTCATTTCATAAGAGTACTAAGTGGCTTGCAATCAGCCATGCGAAACTTTTGAGAAGTTCACAAGTATATTTTTCTTGGTGATGAAGATATACTTGGAATTTTGAATCACCTTAATACTCAAATAGTGACGAAGATGGCCCAAATCAGCCATGTCAAACCCTTGCTTTAAGATTTCTTTCACATTTTAAATATAATCCTCATTATTACCAATGAGAAATAAGTCATCCACATAAAAAACAAAATAGACAACATGCTATCAATATTTTTAACAAAAGAGTTGCATCATCAAATTCAATATGCTGAAATTCAATTTCAAGAGATGCTCATTAAGGTTTTCATACCAGGCTCAAGGGACTTGTTTTAAACCATATAATGATTTTATAATTGCATACATTGTGTTCCTTCCCATTGGCTACATAGGTTGAGACATAAATACTATTTCTTTGAGATCACCATTTAAGAATGTAGTTTTGAGATCTATTTGATGACCTTTTCGCCCATTTTGGGCTGCAAGGGACAACAAAGCACAAATGGTAGTCCATTTCACTATAGGTGCAAAAGTTTCATCATAGTCTATGCCCTCTTTTTGACAATATCCTTGTACAACAAGTTGAGATTTATGTTTCTCAAGTGAACAATCTACTTTATATTTGTTTTTAAACAACCACTTGCAACCAATAGGTTTACAACCAAGTGGATGATCAATCAACTCTCATGTGCTAGTTTTCAAAAGAGCATCATATTCATCTTGCATAGCTTTCCTTCACATTGAAATACCCTTATCTTCTCAATAGGAAGCTGGTTCTAAGTCCATAATGATATTGAGTTCATCAATTGACTCTGGATTACCTCTGATATAGGATTGAGCATGTTGTCTTGTTTTGTAAGAACCTCTTGTGTCTGTTTTACCTATTTCATTGGGTTCTAAATCTTTTAATTTTTTCTAGACTTGTTTGGCCCACTTATGGGAATATTGTGACTGGACCAAAGGTTCTTACATTTATTGATTAGAAGCTTCATTAGTGGCTAATGGTTTGAAAATTTTAGGTTCATCAAAAGAGGGAAAATAATCATGAGAGGGGAATTTGTCTTGCAAATCTAGAGATGGATTATCTTGAGTTGGGACAGCTTGGGGTATAAATTCTACATGTGAATCTAGGAAAGGTGATTCTAAATGAGTTCGCTCCCCCCCAAAGTCAAATATCTCACAAGGTATTTCTATCTAGGGAGAAGATTTGACACATTTATCAAGCTATTTTAATTGGTAGTCAACATTTGCATCATTTTTGGAAGATCCACAAAATACAACATTAGGTGCAATAACGAATTTCTATTTAACTACATCATAAAACCTATAGGCTTTTGAAGATTTAGAATAACCAAGAAAATTATACTTATAACCTCAATGATGCAATTTACTTGTTTTTTCCTTGGGAATCAAAGCATAGCAAGTGGAGCCAAAAATATGAAGATGCTAAATAGATGGAGGATAACCAAACCAAAGTTCATATGGAGTGGCTTGGTGAAGAGTAGATGAAGGGGATTTAATGCAAAAATGAACTGTTGTCCTAGTTGCTTCCACCCAAAAGTGTAACTTGATGCCTTTAAAATATAACATTGGTCAAACCATTTTCATAATAATTATATTCATTGTTCAACAACATTGTCTTGTAGAGGAGTACTTGAAATAGTGAGATGATGTCAAATCCCATTTTGATGAAGATAATCCTAAAAAACTAGTCATGTAAATTCTCCACCATTTTCTATTAAAAAATTACAAATTTCAGATTGTGATTGATTTTCAATCGTAATGCCAAAAATTTGAAGTGTTAGATTTTTTTTTGCAAGAAATAAATTGAAGTCATGCAACTATAATCATCAATGAACAACATAAAATACTTGTACATACTCCAATAGATGTCACTGGTAAAGGTCCACATAAAGTAGAATGGATGAGTTGCAACTTTTTATGTGCACCCCAAGTGGAGTGAGGAAGAGAGTCTCTATGTTATTTTACATAAGAATACAAGCTTCATATTTTTCAATTGTCTTAGGAAAAATGGGTAAACCGAGAACACTATTCTTTTTCATGATACAAATGCTATCATAATTAATATTCCTAAATCTCACATGCCATAAAATACTAGGAGATAAATTTCCTTCTTCAATAAGATATGAAAAATTCCTAGAAAGGGTTGAAGTGCCATTGCATTTGAATAATTTGTCATTTTCACAAGTAGTAAATGTAACTTGATTATTAGATTTTTTTCTAGCAACTTGCCCATATTTTAAGAAAATAGAGTGGTCTTGTTGTTGAATAAATACTAGTGATAGCAAAATACATTGCAATTGAAGAAGTTATAATACATTGTGTTCTAGAAAATTAGGAAGACCAAGCAGTTTTAGTTGAATGTTCTTTTTCCAATAGGCTTGAGGTTTGATTTATCCGCCAAATAGATTGTACCACAAACACTTTCATTAAATTCTTCAAATAAATCACATTGAAATGTCATATGTTGTGTCACCCTAGTATTTAATACCCAAGCATCATGCCAAAACGTAAAACTTAAAAAAATTATTATAGGCAAAATCTACAACAAAAAGTACATATTGATCATTGTCACTTCCACAAGCAAATTGGGATACTCCTAAAGTTTTACTTTCATACTATGTTTTCATTTAATCTTTTTATTTAAAAGGATTTTTATCTTATCCCATGAGAATTTGCATTCATGTGCTTCATTATTACCCTTTTGATGACATATTTTATAATACAAGTGTTGCCTATCATTTTATTATCACAATGAGAATGGCTTTTCTCATGTGAACCTCCTCTTCCTCTATTTTTACATTGACCTCTACCTTTTCCTCTATCACTATGACCATGTAAAGAAGAGTTCTTATTTGGTGGTTTATCCTTTTGGTGAGAAAGACAAACATTTTCATCAAACTTATCAATTTGTTTTTCTAAATGATTTTTTCATGTTCTACTAACTTTATAACAAATTGATCAAAAGTGATGGTATTAATTGGTTAGTTTCTTGAAAAGACTCTAAATAAGTTGAATGTGTTGGAAGAAGTTCCATTGTAGAGGTTGTGATACATGTAAAGCATTTTATAGTGAAGCAGTCTTGGAACCTTATTTTCTCAATATGACGGGCCCCACAGGACACCTTCTGATGTTTTTTTGTTAGAGAGGCTTCACTTTCAGGTTTTACCTCGACAACCTACCATTTGTCAACATGGTAGAGACAAAAGATCATAGGATGTAAGGGGGTTCCCAACTCCCCGATGATACACTACGTGTAACAGAAGCCAGGCTCCTTCTTGACAACCCTTGAGAATGCCTCTAAATTGAAGCAAGGAGACTACAAAATTCAAGAAAATCATGATTTGATGCAAAAAAAATATAATATAATCTACATGTCCAACATGCCAACGATTTTGATAAGATCAATAAACTCACAAGATTTCATACACATAGATGGAAAAGTGTTATCATCTAAATCAAATCTTTCTGAATAGCGGTGGAATGAAAATATTATCCCCTTCATTGAAGGCTATAAAATGAGAAGTTATGGTTGATTTAAAGAGAGCTTTTCCTAAGTTCTAGGGGAAAGATATAGGATCCAATCGTACCTCCTATCTAATTCCTAAAAAAATCAATGTATCAATTTCAAACCTCTATACAAATGATAGGAGTTCTCTGAAAATTATTGTAACAATGATAAATTACATAAGGTGATCCGATTTGATTCTATAGGCTTCTTGAATAAGTAGTTTAAGCATAATGATATTTTGAATAATAAAAATGTTCAATGTTACCTTTCTTGATATTCTTAATATTGTTCTGTGCTGATTTTGACTCACTGAATTCTACTTTGTGTATTTTTGGATCCATCTTATGAGATTGTGAATCATGTTATGCATTACTCTTTTATTTCCATAAGATGAATCTTGGAGTATACCATCTTGCAGAACTAGGTAGGAATCCTATCATGAAGATGCAAATTATAATATTGTCTATTGGATCTCTGCCTCAATAAATACTCTCCTTTGGTTTGACTATGATAATACATTTTATGTCAAAGCTACTTTGAAGAATTATCCTTCTCATCCTCATGGGACGATACCACATTGTGCTCTTTGGATTGATAGACAAAGGTTTTTTGAGAAAAGCCCTGCTTTTTGGAATTGTCATTCTGTTTCTTAAAAGGATCAAGTTTAAAATATTTTCTTTCCTTTATTTTTTTCTCAAAAGGTAATGAAGAGATGGCTTCTAAAATCCCAGAGGTTGTTCCATAGGATGCAATCAGTCTTGCCTCTATGGAACTTCTTGACTCTCCCACTTTAGGTCTTTGGACCAAATTGGAGATCAATAGTATTTTCTAGAATGCTTGGTGGGATAGGTCCATTTGCCCCTATTATAGGACATCCTTTTTAGGAAAATGCAATGAGAAATCACTGTTATGGTTTTTCGTAAGGAAATCCAACAATGGAATTTGCAACCACTTCATCATGATGTGCAACTAAGGTGAAAAACATCAACAGGCATGAAGTTAGTGGAGATTGAACTTTGCAGGTCACCAACTAGCGGTGGCTATGATTTTATCCATACTTGACCCTTTAAAAACTAGTAAATAAGTGGTAGGTACTTTTCTTCAAACTCATTATGGACAATTTGTTTTGCACTCCTAACTTATATGAACCCATAAATTGAACTACAAGAAAATAAAAGATATGGTGACATCTCTTGAAAATTCAATAAGCAACCTTCATAACCTTAGAAAATATAGGGTGATAGGTGGAAGCAGGAGTTTTGCCCTCTAGGGATGGAGACATGGATGAGGATTATGATGATGATGATTTAGTCTTAGTCGAAGGTGAGGTAGGGTGGTCCCTTCTCTGTGTTGGCCTTGACTATGTTTTTGTGGGTTTCTATAGACCATTTCTCCCTCCATTGTGGTTTCTTCACTTCTTTCCTTTTGTTTTGGTCTTTGCATTGGCCATGTGTTGGGTTCTATCTGTAGTGTTTTGTTTCCTTCCTTTTTTAGGGTTTGCTTGTTGTTCATGGTCGGTCTTATTTTTGTTGTTCTTTTGACATTGGCTTCCTTGTGCTTCTTTCCTCTGTGTGGTGCTCCTCTCTTCTGGATTGTTTTCCTTTGGTGTTTGTTCCCTTTCTCCTACTTTATTCCTTTTCTATGTTTGGGCCTCTATTCTTTGGCATGTCCTCTTCAGGGGTTTCAACATTTTTTATTTCCAGCTATTCTTTTTGCCTTTCTCTCTCAGTGGGTTAGTTTGGGTGGGTTTCTTGGTACCTGGTCTTCCTTGTGTGCCTTGTCGCATTTTTCCTTGAGGTTGGTTCTTCTTGTCAGGCATGGTTAGGTGTTTTGAGTGGTTGTTTTTCTCTCTTCAGTAGTGTCTTTGGCCCTTCTTGGACCCCTTTCTTCTTGGCTTCTTTGTTTTTGGTTGAGGGATTTGTCATTTTTGTGGTGGTTTCCATCTCTTTGTTCTTTATTGGAGCCATATTTTGTTTTATATCATTTGGCTCCATCGGTGGACTTGTGCTAATCTTATCCTGGTTCTCATCTTTGCTAATCCTATTGAGGCGGGTTCTTCTTCTTTTCAGGTGGAGAATTTCCTTATAGGAGAGGCTAGGGTTTGGATTTATTCACTCTTTGTTTCCTCTTTTGATAGGGAGAGTCCTAATTTACCACCAACTGGAGTTCTTTGATGGTGTAATCCTATTTACTATTAGGGCCCATAGTATTCTCCTATGTACTCTCCTACCAATAGTTTGCTTATTTCACTTTCCTCAAGCTCACAAGGTAAGCTTGCTCACTATATCCTTGCAGGGGTGTAGGACACTCAACACTTGTTCTCTCTTTTATGCAAAACCACCCTTCATGTTTGGTTTGGAAAACTCTCTCCTTTCGGCTACAAAATGACTAGGTTCCAGGGCTTATAGCCTTCTGGATCTTCTTCTAGTTCTCTATAGATTCCTCCCCTGCAAGTTATCTCCTTCACACTACTGACACCTAGCTAGACTATCACCAAGCTCGCCTAGGGCCAGTTTGTAGGAATAGCTAATGCCATCTCCTAGACTTCCACAAATGAAAACCTAGTGTACATGATTGGCTATGCTTGACCACCTCCAATGGTCATGTGGAGTTTCAAGCCAGAGCTATGTTATTTTTTTACAAACAAAGAACCAAAACTGAAAGAGGAAAAGTTATTTATAGATTCTGAGCTTATTCCCGGATTCAACCCAGTAACTCACAGAGCATAGAAATGAAGCGTTTACACTCACAGAGCATAGAAATGAAGTGTTTACATTGACTACATAAGTGAACTTAAAGATTCTAAAACATTACTACAATTCATAACAGAAATCAGACACTGAATGGAAACCAGAAAAACAGACTACTCTTTATTATTTAGGAGAACAGATGTGTTCTCCGTGGTAATCAACCATCCACATTCAAAACCACAACAAAAACAACCCTTTCATAGATTCCCATTAGGTCTTTTATATGTTTTGTCCTCTTTCATGAATGCCTCCTATTGGACAAGATTGATCTCGTTACCAATGGTTTCCAGCAGAAACTATCGAGCAAGTTCTATTGGAGCATCGAGGTAACATCCAAACAAGGTTACCGATGTCTGATGACAACTTGCAACTCTTCGTACTTCCTATCGGGTCTTCGGTATAACATCAGAACGGGCTACCGATGACCGACATCTTCACAATTCCGCTTTACACTTTCCATCGGGTCATCGAGTAGCATGACATTGCACTTTTCCAATGGCTGATGTCTCCAAAGTTGACCTCCTCCGCTTGTGTCTTGTTATCGGGTTATCGGGGTAACAAGAAAACACTCCTCTCGATACCCGATAACTCTTTCCTTGACTAGCACTTTCCTATCGGGTCTGCGGGATAACAAGAAACCATTCTCCCCAATGTCCTGATAACTCCCATTGAGACATCGGTGTAGCATGCAACAACTCCTACCGATACCCGATGGCTCATTGGGTCATCAGTGTAGCAAGAAAAATATTTTGCCGATACTCAATGACTCCACTCCAAGCAAATGCTAACTCATCGGGTCATCAGGGTAGCTTGAACCGGCTCCTTCTGATACCCGATGACTCACCGGTAAACAACCCATCAGAATAGGTTATCCTGATGCACTTATGAGATGCCATTTCAAACTGAGAAAACACACATTTGATCCCAATCACACCAAAATTGTTGGAAACTTTGAAAATGCAACCAAAACTAGGTGCTCCTGCACCATACTCCCCCAATGAGAAAGAAGTCAAGGGACTCCTTGGGGCAACACAAAGGAGGTAATTCCAAGCTTCAAAAAGTCTGCCTTAGGGACCCAAGGGGCCTCAAATTCTAGAAGATGCTACAATTTAACTAAATGCTCCATATAGGTGGTATGCTTGGTCTTCCTGAGAAATCGTGAATCCAACACCTTTTTGGCTTGTGGCCTAGTCGCCGATGGTAAGGGTAGGTCTGAAAGTGCCTGCGACACCTCTAAAAATTGCTACATTCTTTTAGAAGTGTACCCTTATATGGTACCAAGTCTGCAACATTGAAAATAGGAGATAAAGCCATGTCTTCGGGTAGGTCAAGATTGTAGGCATTGTTTCCATACTTGGCTAGAATCTTACAAGGTTCAATTCTCCTCATTTGAAGTTTCATAGGGACACCTTTTTGAAGCCTTTCTTTGTTCAAGTGAGCCATTACCAAGTCCCAAACAACAAATTGCACATCTCTTCTCTTTTCATCGACTTTGTCCTTGACTTTCTGAGAGTTGTCTAGTAAAGTTGGTCTAACTTGCTCATGAATCTCCTTCATGGACTAAGTCATGTCAACAACATGTCCACTCTATTTTTCCATCTTCTCAATTTCTCTGAGCTCCAAAACACCTCTGGGATGAAGGCAATAAACTACTTCGAAAGGACTCTTACCAGTTGATCTATTCACACTGTCATTGTAAGAAAATTCAGCTTGATGAATGATCTGATCCCAAGCTTGCCCATACTCCTTTGTCAAATATATGAGAAGGTTCCCCATCATTCTATTTACTACCTCTATTTGGCCATCCATTTAGGGATGGTATGTTGAGTTGAAAGACAAGTTAGTTCCAAATCTCTGCCATAAAGTTCTCTAGAAATGTCCAACAAATTTTGTATCGCTATCTGACACTATACTGATGGGTAAACCATAAATCCTAATGACCTATTTGAAAAAAAAATCATCAATATGATTGGCATCATGAGTCACCTTACAAGGAATAAAATGGGCCATTTTACAGAATCTATCTACAACAATACAGATGCTATCAAATCCTGATTTGGTCTTGGGTAAACCAACAACAAAATCCATACTTACACACTCCCATGGCCTGTTTGGGATAGGTAAAGGCTGATATAGTCCAACATTAGAAGATGTTCCCTTAGATCTTTGATAAATTACACATTGCTCCACATATCTCTTGATATCCCTTTGCATCTTTGGCCAATAGTAGAATCTTTGCACAGGTTCCAAAGTCTTATTCAAACCAAAATGTCCACTCAAGCATCCATTGTACTTTTCTTGCATCAAATTTTCTCTCATAGACCCTCTAGGTACACAAAGCTATCCTCCTTTGAACAAAATTCCATCCTGCAAAATGGCATATTCACTATGAAAATGATTCCAAAACTCTTGGCAAACCTTGTAGGCAATAGCAAAATCTTCATCTTCCTCATACAAAGTTTTGAAATTATCCACTCCAATGCTTTTGAGCTGCACTTCGTGTACTGTTAGTAACCTCCGACTCAATGCATCAACTACCTTATTACATTGTTCTTTCTTGTGTTTGATGGTAAAAGTATATGACTACAAATACTCTACCCATTTGATATGCCTTTCATTTAACTTTTCTTGAGAATTAAGAAAGCTAATAGCTTGATTATCAGTGTAAACCACAAATTCCTTAGGTAGAAAATAATGGCTCCATTTCGTAAGTAACTAGATAAGTGCATACAATTCCATATCATAGGAAGAATACCTTTTCTTTGCATAATTGAGTTTCTCGCTAAAAAATGCAACTGGTCTATTGTCTTGACTCAAAACAACTCCAACCGCTATGTTGTTGACATCACATTCAATTGTAAAAAGTTTGTCAAAGAATGGTAGGATTAGTACTGGTTGTGTAGCCAACTTTTTCTTCAAGAGATAAAAACCTTTTTGTGCTTCCTTTGTCCATACAAGCTTGGTTCTCACACCTCCCTTGATTGTCTCTAGCATAGGTGCACATATCTCACTGAACCCTCTGATGAACTTTCTATAAAACTGAGCCAAACCATGAAAACTCCTTACTTCACTTGCTATTTTAGGAGCAGTCCAATTGGTTATTGCTTCCACCTTTGAAGTGTTGATTTTCAAATCACCACTTTAGATTACAAACCCAAGATACACTAATTCCTATTTCGTAAACTCACATTTATCCAAATTGATGGTTAGTTGTTCTTCATATAGTTTTTCCAAGACAATTTCTATATGCTTAAGATGCTCATGTTTAAACTTGCTAAAAATTAATATGTCATCTAGGTAAACAACAACAAATTTACCAATGTATTCCTTGAGTACGTCATTCATGAGCCTCATGAATGTGCTAGGGGCATTGGTGAGTCCAAATGGCATAACAAGTCATTCATAAAGTCCTTTTGTAGTCTTGAAGGCTGTCTTCTGTTCATCTCCCTCCTTGATTTGGATTTTTTGGTAACCACTCTTGAGGTCTATCTCAGTAAAATACTTAGCACCCCCTAAACAATCCATCAAATATTCAATTCTGGGAATAGGAAATCTATACCTAATTGGAATCTAGTTGATGGCTCTCAAATCGATGCACAGTCTCCAAGTACCTCCCTTCTTTGGTGCCAACTCAGTGGGCACTGCACATGGACTGATGCTTTTCCTTATCAGACCATTGTCCAAAAGCTCTTGTATTTGTTTGGCTACCTCCTAATTTTACTCTAGTGTCATCTTATAGGTTGCCTTATTAGGCAAAGAAACTCAAGGTATGAAGTTAATTTGGTGACTGATGGCACATTGAGGAGGCAACGATGTAGGTGTTCCATGACTAATGATCTCCTTGAACTGGTTTAGTATCTATTTCACTTCATTGGGAATGCATACTTTCATTTCCTTGCTTTCTTCTTTAGGTTTCACTACAAGTGCAAACCCCACTCCTTCTCCTTCCTTGAGGGTGTTAATGAAATCCTTCTGACCAACTAGAAGCACATTAGAACCCTCAGGTCTGCTTCCTTCTTCATCTTTTAATGATTGAATTTTGTAAATAACTCCATCTTTTTGGAAAGTATAAGAATTCTTTTCTCCATGGTGTACCCCTTTCCTATCAAATTGCCAAGGTCTAGCTAAGAGTAGGTGGCATGCATCCATTGGCAAGATATCACACAAAATCTTGTCTTTGTAACTTCCAATAGTGAACTCCACCCAAGTTTGTTCATTCACTACAACATGCGGCTCCTTATTGAGCCAAGTAACCCTATAAGGATCACTATCTGAGATTCTTCGCAGGTTAAGTTTACTTGCTGCTTCTTCTGACACAATAGTTTTTAGTGAAACCTGAATCTACCACCACTTTACACACTTTACCCATAATCTTGCATTTTATCCTAAACAAGGATCTTCTTTGGCTAGGTTCCTCCTTAACCGGTTCTTTGATCAAGACTCTTCTCATCATGAGATCCTCTCAAGTCTCAGAATCTAAACTCACTTCGGATGCCTTCATATTTGCTGCATCTTCTTGAATATAATTTACTCTCCTTTCACCTCCTTGGGATGAAGAAGACTTCTCGGGACATCTATAATATTGGTGTCCAAGATGATAGCAGTTGTAGCACTTCATTGTGGCAAAATAGGACCCTCTTCTTGATCCACTAGACCTTCCTTGATAGCACTTCATTGTGACAAAATTAACTCCTCTTGAATATTCCATCTCAACCCTTTCAAGTATCTGGCTACCTTGATGCTCTCATCCTCTACCACCTTGGATCTTAGACACAACTTCTAAAATTCCTCAGTGTAGCTGCTCACATCCAAGTCTCTTTGTCTCAAGTTTTGTCTCCTTTTGTGCAATTGGATCTCATAATCTTCAGGGATATAGGCTTCCCTCACCTTCGCTACCATTCCTTTCCAATTGGCTATTTGGTTCTTACCCTCTTTTTGCCTTTCTTCTTGGATAAAATTCCACCAAGTCAAGGCTGCTCCTCTCAATCTAGACTTGGCTACCTTCTCCTTTTGGGCTTCAGTGATTCCATCAAACTCAAAGTGATTCTCCAATCCTTCAATCCATTCCATAACTATTTCACGCTCCATTTTCCCATAGAAAAGTGGAACTCCTTCCAAGGATTTCCCCCCTAAGACTTTAATTTATTTAAGGAAAGGTTCTTCAGGTAGAAAAGGTTCTGGTTCAGGTATCCTATCCTCTTCTACTGATCATTTTCCCTTCCCTTCATTGACCTTAATTGTTACTTTCTCAGTTTTATCCTGAGCTATGTCCAGTTTGCTCTCCAATTGTACCAAAATTTCTCTCAGGAGTCTATTCTCTTCCTCCTGATCTTCTACCTTCTTGGCTAACTTTGCATTGGTCACCATTCTAAGACTATTTTCTCCTACGGATTTAGTGTCTGTCATCAACAAGTTTCTTTCCAAGTCTTAACTTTCTCTGATACCACTTTGATAGGGAGTCCTAATTTACCACCAACTTGAGTTCGTTGATTGTGTAATCCTATTCAACATTTGGGCCCATAGTCTTCTCCTATGTACTCCCCTACTAGTAGTTTTATTATTTCACATTCCTCAAGCTCACAAGGTAATCTTGCTCACTATATCCTTGTAGGGGTGCAGGACAGTCAACACTTGTTCTCTCTTTTCTGCAAAACCACCTTTCATGTTTGGTTTTGCAAACTCTCTCCTTTCGGTTACAAAATGACTAGGTTCTAGGGCTTATAGCCTTCTGGATATTCTTCCAGTTCTCTATAGATTCCTCCCATGCATGTTATCTCCTTCACACTATTGACAACTAGCCGAACTATCACCAAGCTCGCCTAGGGCCAGTTTGCAAAAATAGATAATGCCATCTCCTAGACTTCCACAAATGAAAACCTACTGCACATGATTGGCTCTACTTGACCACCTCCAATGGTCGTGTAGAGTTTCAAGCTAGAGCCATGTTATTTTTTACAAGCAGAGAACCAAAAATGAAAAAGAAAAACTTATTTACAGATTCCGAGCTTATTCCCGAATTCAACCCAGTAACTCATAGAGAAGAGAAATGAGGCATTTACATTGACTGCATAAGTGAACTTAAAGATTATAAAATATTATTGCAATTCACAATAGAGATCAGACACTAAATGGAAACCAGAAAAATATACTTCTCTTTATTATTCAGGAAAACATATGTGTTCTCTGTGGTAATCAACCATCCACATTCAAAACCACAACAACAACAACCCTTTTATAGATTCTTGTTGGGTCTTTTATATGTTCCATCCTCTGTCATGGACGCCTCCTATTGGACAAGATTGATCTCATTACCAATGGTTTCTAGCAACAACTGTTGGGCAGGTTCTATCGGAGCATCAAGGTAACATCCAACCAAGGTTACCGATGTCTTTTGACAACCTCCAACTCTTCGCACTTCCTATCGGGTCTTTGGTGTAACATCAAAACGGGCTACCAATGACCGACGTCTTCACACTTTTGTTTCCCACTTTCCATTGGGTCATTGGGTAGCATGACATTGTGCTTTTCTGATGGCCGATGTCTCCAAAGTGGACCTCCTCCGCTTGCACCTTGTTATTAGTTTATCGTGGTAACAAGAAAACACTCCTCCCGATACTCGATAACTCTTTCCTCGACTAGCACTTTCCTATTGGGTTAGCAGGATAACAAGAAACCATTTTCCCCAACATCCTAATAACTCCCATTGGGACATCAGTGTAGCATGCAACAACTCCTGTCGATACCCGATGGCTCATTGGGTCATCAGTGTAGCAAGAAAAAGATTTTGCTGATACCCAATGACTCTGCTCCAAGCAAATGCTAACTCATTGGATCATCAGGGTAACTTGAACTAGCTCCTTCTGATACCCGATGACTCACCAGTAAACAACCAATCAGAATAGGTTATCCTGATGCACTTCTGAGATGCCATTTCAAACTGAGAAAACACACATTTGAACCTAATCACACCAAAATTGTTATTCCTATGGAGCTGGAATTGTCTCTTATTAAGGTGGAGATTGGTTGGGCAGAAGAGAATGATAGTTGTAGAAAGGATGCTATCACTGTTTGGAATTTGGAATTTGGTTGCAAGGAAGTTGTTGCTACCCTTTCTTTACTTTTCCATCCTTCTTCTCCTATTGAGATGGAGACCAAGGTGAATTTCATGCTAAAGGTTGGGGGAGACTGTCAAAACCCTTTGTTGTTTCAGATAAAGGTTATGAGAGCCTATTTAAAACCCATCATTCAAAAGAGTTTCTTATGTAATGTCTTAATGTTACTGAAGGTGAAGATTTTGGGAGCCTTGTGAAAACCCATTATTAAGGTTAAGGGAGCCTAAAAATTCCCTTCGATCCTCATTTTTTAAGAGGTTATACGAGCCTTTTCAAAACCCAGTTTCCTAGGGACTTATTATTAGATAATAGAGTTGTTGGAATATGTTGTTGTCATTGATGTCAATATATTCCACTCTTAAATGATGGAGCGAGAGAGGAAAGTGAATAGGTGGGAGAACAAGGTTTTTGAAATTTTGAACAATGGAAATGGTTGTGGTGGTGCAGGATCTGGGGAACCGTAGTCAGAATCCATGTAGGGACAAAGTGACAAGCAAGGGAAGGAGGAGATAAAAGAAACCAACCTAGGAAAGAATATTTAGGTGGACCTATGGGGGGAAGGGTTTTTCATTCGATGGTCTCTCATCGAAGAAACGATAAGGAAAAACCAGCTCAGGTGGTTTCCCCTATTCCCAAAAACTGTGATGCATTTACGGATCCTTCTAAAGGATAGGGAGCTGCTAAGAAAGTCCAAAATGTGGTGGGGGTTGATGGAAATGATATTTCCAATCAAAAACCTTGGACATCACTGTTTGGAGTGAAACCTAGTGGAAAATCAATGTTCCCACTAGTCAACAATATATCTGATCCAATGAACGGTAAGTACGCCATTTTTGTTTCTGACATGGTTATTCATCATAATATCTCTCTTATGGACAAGATGTTGGTTGGTAAATTTATGGGCCCGAGGCCTAACATAGAAGTGGTTAGGGCCTTTGTGAAAAGGAAGTGGATAACTAATGGCCAGGTTGTTGTCTTTGGTCTTCCTAAGGGCTATTTTACCTTTGAGTTTTCATGCAAGGAAGATATTCAGGCTGTTAGAAGTGGAGGCCCCTGGTTTATTGGCAAGTCCTCCTTGGCTCTTAGGAAATGGACTACTAACTTGGATCTTTTAGATTTCATTTTTGAAAATGTCCTAGTGTGGATTAGACTTCCCAGCCTTTCAATGGAATATTGGAATGAAGATGTTTTTAGTGGCCTGGCTAACTCTTTTGGAGAACTCATGTCTATAGATTCTATGACTACGACCAGGAGGAGGCTGGTGTTTGCAAGAATCTGTGTTGTTATGTCCCAAAATGCAGATTTACCACCATCTATTGAAATACAATCCAAGATGGGTACATGGGTTCAAGCTATTGAAACTGAATCAATCCCTTTTGCATGCTTTAAATGCAATAATCAGGACATTAGGCTAAGAGATGCTTTCTAAATGTCAGGAAGGAGAAACAGATGCCTCAGCCAAAGCCCAAGAAAATTTGGGAAATGAAAAATAAAGAGGAAGGGATTGGAAATGAAGCCCAACCGAATGGGGAAAAAGATAGTAACAACATTGTTAATCCCCTAGAGGCTTTGCAGAAGGAGAATGACCCAAAGAATTAGGTGGACATGGAAAACCAAGATCTAGTAATCAATATGCCAATCCTTGATTCAGGTGATAAGGCGTAGGGTGTGAAAGACTTGGAAGACATCCATAGACAGGAATCTACTATCCCATTCAAATAAATCAACCTGAATGTGGATATCAGGGTTCCCTATATTTCTGTGGTTTTTCATGCCAAGGATGTTCCAAGCCAAGGTCCTTTGAGGATCCACATATCTATGAAATCCCATGAATTTGTATAGGATACCTATGGAAACTCCAGCAAACATCTAGGGGACTCCAACGAGAACTCAGTTTAGAATCACCTTGGAATTATGGACACCCTGGCTCCATCCCAGACAAGAATTCTAGATGAAGATTGGGAACTAGGAAAAGAGAACCTTTGTGTTGAAGATTCTGAAAGAGAGGAGGATTACTCTTAGACAAGCAAGGAGAGAACAAATAACAAATAGAAAGAAAATTTGAAAGGAGTCTCTACAAGGTCAAGATCCAAGGGACACTGTGGAGCCTCAAAGGGAAGTCAAGGAAAAAGATCCTCGAGATGACACAAGGAGTAGGAAAGCTTTTAGAATATTGCAGATGGTTTACAGAAAACCATACTAGAGATTTGCAAACTCCATTCCCCTAGTAAAATATGAAGATTATGTCTTGGAACATAAGGGGCTTGAATAACCTCCATAAGCAGGATATTTTGCATAATTTAGCTATGGATCATAGGACGAAACATTTTATTGGTTCAAGAATCTAAAATGTCAAAAGAGAAAGTTGAAAAGATAAAAATATTTAAGTTTTGTGGGGTAAATGGTAATAGCTCTAAGGGAGCATCATGAGGAATTGTAACCTTTTGGAACTTGAACCCCATTCTAGAGGAGAACCGATTTTTGAAAGTGCTCATCATGTAGCCACTAAATTTTCCCATATTAGAGATCATATTTTATGAATCCAGTCCAATATCTATGCTCCTAATGGTAGAGGCATAAGAAATGTTTCTTGGCAAATATCTTATGGCATTTTGTAGAATGTTTTGTAATAATAACTAGATTGTGATGGGTGATTGTAATACTCCGCTCTAGGACAATGAAAATTTTTGAGGCTCTTAGGTGAATCTAGAAAGTAAAATGGACCTCCTGGACTTCATCAACTCTCAAGTGCTTATGGATATTGATCTTCAAGGAGCTTCCTACACTTGGTTAAATAGGAGAATAGGTAATGATATGATTCAATTTAGGCTAGACAAAACTTTAATTTTAGATCAATGGTCCTTATATTATTTCTACTCCTTAAAAGCCCTCTCAAGGATTGGCTCTGATCACTTCCCTATAATTTTTGTGGCGGATCCCATCCAGACAAAAAGGAAATTTACTTTCATATTTGAACGAATGTGGTTGTCTCACCCTAAGATCTTTGAGGAAGTTAGAAAATGGTGGAATATCTCATTTTTTGGAACTGTTATGTTTAGGGTTGCCAAAATATTGAGGGAAGTGAAAAACAAAGTTAGAAAATAGAACAAAGAAACCTTTGGGAACATTTTTGTAATGAAGTTAGAGTTACAGATGGAAATCAAGGATATCCAGGAGTAAATCCTGCTAGAAGGATATATAGCGGATTACAAATATAAGAAAAATGAGTTGCTTGTAAAGATGCATGACATCATATCAAAAGAAGAAGAATTATGGAAATAAATATCAAGATCTTTGTGGCTCTCGACTGTAGATAAAAATACCAGGTATTTTCACATGACAACTCTTAGACATAGGGTGACTAATATAATTTATTTTATTGATTAAAATGGTAGTAGGTTTGATAAGGAGGAAGACATAAGAAGAAATGCAGTCATTTTCTTTAGCAATCTCCTTAAGACGAATGATGGTATTAGTAGTGAAATTCAAGATACCTTAACGAAGGCCATTCCTAGTCTTGTCAAGGAAGAAGATAATAAAATGCTTTCCTCCATCCCATCAAGGGAAGAAATCAAATGAGTTTTTTTCTCCTTTGAAGGCAATATGGCTCCGAGACCTGATGACTTCCCCATATTCTTTTTTCAATATTTCTAGGAAATAGTTGTTGATGAAGTAGTGAATGTCTTCAAAGAATTTTTTGGGTCTAGGTGCCTTCTAAAGGAGCTTAATGCCACTTTCCTAGTTCTCATCCCTAAACACCCTGAAGTGGTGGATTTTGAAACTTCCTGGCCCATCAGTCTGTGCAACTCTTTTTACAAAATCATTTCTAAGATCTTGACTTCCAAATTACCGAGTTTATTGCCCTCCCTTATTTCTCATCAACAAAATGGTTTCATTCCAGGAAGGTGGATCCTTGAATCAATTGTTACATTCCATGAGAATGTCCATTCCCTAATAGAATCTAAAACTAAGGGATTTCTTCTTAAACTGGACATTTCAAAGGCTTATGATCGAGTAGATTGGGATTTTCTACTCAAAATTATGAAGTCTTTTGGCTTCAGTGATCGTGTCCTCCAGTTGATTGGCCAAATTATTTCTAAGGCTACCATTTCCATTATTTTGAATGGTTCCCCCTCAAATTTCTTTAAGAATTCTAGAGGGCTAAGGCAGGGGGACCCCATTTCCCCCATTCTTTTTACACTAATGGAAGAATGTCTTGGTAGAAACCTACAAAGAATGGTAGAATGGGGATCCTTAATTGGATTGAAACCTTCCTCAGATAGTATGGTTTGTACTCATCAACAGTTCATGGATGATACAATTCTAATGGGAAGATCCACTATTGTAGAAGCTAGGAACTTGAGAAAGGCCCTATGGTGAATAGGTAGAAAAGTTCTTTATTTTTCTTTAATACTCTGGAGCGAAGGCAAAAAACAATAGCCATAATTATTGAATGCAAAATTGAATCTTTACCTTCTATTTATTTGGGTTTGCCTCTGGGTCTTAAGCCCTCTGACTCTTTTTAGAAAGCTCTGATTGACAATTTTATTAAAAAGCTGGCGGGCTAGAAGGGTGCTCTACTCAGTCAAGGAGGTAAGATTCAACTTCTTAATTCTACTCTCCAAAATATTCTTATATACGCCTTGAGTCTTTTTAAAATCCCATCTAAATATGCGAATGCCATTGAAAAAATTCAAGGAAGAAATTATGGTCTGGAGTGGTGGATAGGAAAATAATGCCGCTTATTGGTTGGGATTTCATCTGTAGACCTAAAAATTATAGAGACCTGTTTGGGTCTCAATAGCATTAGAACCATAAACAAGGCCCTCCTTACCAAGCAAATTTGGAGAACCTTTACTTCTAACAGTGAATGGAACAGTATCTTGAAAAGTAAATAATTGTCTAGTCATGGCTGCTAATTCCTTCCTTGAGTCCACTAAGCTGCCGCATGGGTCACCTCTTTGGAATGATATGGTTAGAGGAAGGAACATTATTGAAATGGGCATAGGATGGTGTATCATAGATGGTCACCAGGTCAGATTTTGGGAAGATAGATGGGTTATAAACAAGCTCTTAAAGTCTTATGAGAGCTTCTCAGTGTAGATTGATACCTGCAAAAAATTAGTTGGAAGTCAAGTCAAGGATTATTGGAGGAATGGAGGGTGGGTGGATCTTTGCTAGGTCAACCTAGATCTTGCTACTATTTAAAATGCTTTGTTGGCAATTAAAATTGGGATGAGCCAATAGGGTGATCATCATGTTTGGAGGCCTAATCCCTCAGACTGCTACTCAATCTCTTCAACTGTCTCTATGCTATCTCTTTCTTCTGCTCCTCCTCCTATTAGGGCAAAAGCCTGGATTAAAAACCTCATTCCTAAGATCAATATTTTCTTTTGGATTTTACTTTAAAATAGGGTGCTCATAATGGATAATCTTTGCAAGCGGGACTATCAAATCACTAACAGATTTTATTTATGTAAGGAAGCAGCGAAATCAGATAATCATCTCTTTATTCATTGTCTATTTGTGGCTTCAATTTGGGGAAGAATACTCTCTATGGAATTTATCTTGGGCTTTCCCTAGCTTGTTAGAGGACCTATTTTCCCAATGGCATGTGCCCTCTTTAAACCCTGCTATTCGTAGATTGTGGTCTTTTACTCTCCCCCATATTATATGGGGACTATGGAAGTAACAAAATAATAGATTATTCAAGAACAAGGAGGACCCTGAGAATATGGTGTTTGAAAGAATTTATAGATTGATTGTGGAGAATGTGAACAACATACTTTCTAATGAGAGTAAAATAGAGATAGTTGTTTCTACCCCATATGATCTTAACATGGCGAGAGATCTACATATCAAACGAGATATATCTAAGGAAACTAGACAAGGGAAAAATGGTCAAGAAGGTGTTACTTGGTCTCATCCCCCTATGGGATGGATAAAAGTTAATTTCGATGGGGTAACCAAGGGCAATCCAGGGCTAGATGGGAGTGGGGTTGTTAAGAGATCACTATGGTAGCTTTGTTTCGGCGGTGGCACTCCCCTTGGGATCTCAATCCAATCACTTAGCCAAAGCCATAGAAGCATTTTAGGTCATTGATCTTGATAGTGAATTGAACATTAAAAATCTATGGATAGAGGGGGAATCTAAAATCATTATTGAATTCCTTTTAGGTAATCCCCCCCCTCATGGACCATCAAAAATTGGATTGACGAAGCTAGGTCCCTCATTAACAACTTTGATAATGTAAACATATCACATGTGTTTAGGGAATCAAACAGGGTTGCTAACTATTGATAGGGAGAGTCTTAACTTGCCACCAACTGGAGTTCTTTGATGGTGCAATCCCATTCTCTATTAGGGCCCATAGTCTTCTCCTATGTACTCCCCTACAAATAGTTTTCTTGTTTCACCTTCCTCAAGCTCACAAGGTAAGCTTACTCTCTATATCCTTGTAGGGGTGCAAGACAGCCAACACTTGCTTTCTCTCTTTGCAAAACTACCCTTCATGTTTGGTTTGGAAAACTCTCTTCTTTCGGTTACAAAATGACTAAGCTCGCCTAGGGCCAGTTTATAGAAATGGCGATTGCCATTTTCTGGTTTCCCCCTACTACTTCTCTACTCTTACTATACATTTTTGGCTCTTCCTAAAGAATTCTAATGGTTGCGTGGATCCCACGGTGGAGGTTCAAACTAGATTCATATTTACACTATGGAATAAAAACACCGAAATGAACAACAAAAAGGAAACTTAAATCACAAAACTATAATGAAAATATATCAAAATAAGGCAGTACAACACACAGCCAAAGATAACTAGAAAACAGACTGTATGTATTTCTTGTAGTATTCAACCATCCAACATCCAACCTTTTTACAAATGCCCATTGGGTATTTTAAACATTCCATCCATCATGAAACACAGACGGTTACAAGATGAAAAATAGTTTCAAAATGGTCTTGGGCGTAGCCTTAGAACCTGGCTTCCGATGCCCATTGCAAAGTTTGCACTTTTCCCTTTGGGAGTTAGGATAAAAAGAAATCCCTTCGTCTGATAGCCAATGTCAACTTTCTCGGCTCCACACTTCCTGTCGGGTCTTCGGGGTAACATCAAAACGGCTACCCATGACTGACGTCTTCACACTTCCGCTTCGCACTTTCCATTGGGTCATCGGGTAGCATGACATTATGCTTTTCTGATAGCCGATGTCTCCAAAGTTGACCTCCTCTACTTGCGCCTTGTTATCAAGTTATTAGGGTAACAAGAAAACACTCCTCTTGATACCCGATAACTCATTCCTCGACTAGCACTTTCCTGTTAGGTCCGTGGGATAACAAGAAACCATTCTCCTCGATACTTGATAACTCCCATCGGGACATCAATGTAGTGTGCAACAACTCTTGCCGATACACAATGGCTCCTTGGGTCATCAGTGTAGCAAGAAAAAGCTTTTGCTGATACCTAATGACTCCACTCTAAGCCAATGCTAACCCATCAATTCATCAGGGTAACATGAAACCACTTTCGTCGATACCCGATGGCTCCGCTCCAAGCCAATGCTAACTAATCGGGTCATCGGGGTTATGTGAAACCACTTCCGCTGATACCTGATGCCTCCACAATAAACAACCCATCAGAATAGGCTATCCCGATGCACTTATGAGATACTATTTCAAACTAAGAAAACATACATTTAAACCTAATCACATCAAAATTGTTGAAAACTTTAAAAATGCAACCAAAACTGGGTGCTCCTGCACCATACTCCCCCAATGTGAAAGAAGTCAAGTGACTCCATGCAATAATACAAAGGAGGTAATTCGAAGCTTCAAGAATTCTACCTCAAGGACCCAAGTGGCCTCAGATTTTGGAAGATGTCGCCATTTAACTAAATGCTCCATATAGGTGGTATGGCTGCTCTTCTTGAGGACTCATGAATCCAACACCCTTTTGGCTTGTGTCCTATTTGCTGGAAGTAAAGGTAGGTCTGAAAGTGCCTGTGAGATCTCTGAAAATCCCTGATATTCTTCTAGAAGTGTACCCTTATACATTACCAAGTCTGCAACATTGAAAATAGGAGATAAAGCCATGTCTCCGAGTAAGTCAAGTTTGTAGGCATTATTTCCATACTTGGCCAGGATCTTATAGGGTCCAATTCTCCTCATTTTAAGTTTTCTAGGGACACCTTTCTGAAGCCTTTCTTTGTTCAAGTGAACCATTGCCAAGTCCCCAACAACAAATTTTACATCTCTTCTCTTTTCATCGACTTTGTCCTTGACTTTCTAAGAGTTGTCTAGAAAAGTTTGCCTAACTTGCTCATGAATCTCCTTCATGGACTGAGCCATGTCAACAGAATGTCCACTCTGTTGTCCCATCTTCTCAAATTCTCTAAGCTCCAAAACACATCTCGGGTGAAGGCCATAAACTACTTCAAAAGGACTCTTACCAGTTGATCTATTCACACTGTCATTGTAAGCAAATTCAGCTTCATGAATGATCTGATCCCAAGCTTGCCCATACTCCTTTGTCAAACATCTGAGAAGGTTCCCCAACATTCTATTTACCACCTTTGTTTGGCCATCCGTTTGGGGATGTTATGCTGAGTTGGAAGACATGTTAGTTCCTAATCTCTTCCATAAAGTTCTCTAGAAATGTCCAATGAATTTTGTATGTTTATCTGACACTATACTGATGAGTAAACCATGAATCCTAATAACCTCTTTGAAAAACAAATGAGCAATATGACTGGAATCATGAGTCATGTTACAAGGAATAAAATGGGCCATTTTACTGAATCTATCTACAACAACATAGATTCTATCCAATCTAGATGGTCTTGGGTAAACCAACAACAAAATCCATACTTACACACTCGCATGGCCTATTTGGGATAGGTAAAGGTTGATACAGTCCAACATTAGAAGATGTTCCCTTAGCTCTTTGACACATTACACATTGCTCCTCCTATCTCTTGATATGCCTTTGCATCTTTGGCCAATAGTAGAATCTTTCCACAAGTTCCAAAGTCTTATTCAAACCAAAATGTCCACTCAAGCATCCATTGTACTTTTCTTGCATCAAATTTTCTCTCATAGACCCTTTGGGTACACAAAGTTGTCCTCCTTTGAACAAAAGTCCATCCCGCAAAGTGAAATCTACATATTCACTATGAAAATGATTCCTAAACTCTTGGAAAACCTTGTAGATAGCAGCAAAATATTTATCTTCTTCATATAAAATATTGAAACTATCCACTCCAATGCTTTTGAGCTGCACTTCTTGTACTATTAGTAACCTCCTACTCAATGCATTAGCTACCTTATTACATTGCCCTTTCTTGTGTTTGATGGTAAAAGTATATGACTGCAAATACTCTACCCATTTGATATACCTATGGTTTAACTTTTCTTGAGAATTAAGAAAGCTAAGGGGTAAAAGCACAAAACTGTGTCACGTTTCAGGCTAACTTATCAGCACAAGTGAATTTAAGTAATTCTAGCTAAAAAATAATTTTAGTCAAACATATGGTCTATATAGATTCATTATAGCTAAGTTATATATGGGCCACAACTTTTTCAATTAGAAGTGTTTACTAAATATATATTTTATACTACTTTTGGTCTAATTATGAAAAAAAAAAAACTCGATGTTTCAACAACTCCTCCTCTTATAAATATTTTTTTTTTGAAATGTAAAAATACCTTTTTATAGATCTATAAGTGAATTTTCAAAATATATATCTTTTAATATTTTAATTTGTTTTTATGTTTTAAATTTTTGTTTTATTGAAAGTAGGTCATCAGCACTAAAATATAAGGTTGATTATCTTGTCAAGGAAAAATACTAAAATTTATTAAAAAAAAATGAAAAAAATATGTTACAGTAGAGAAAAGAATCTATGTCAAGATGATATAATTATTTTATGATTTGGATAAATAATTAAGAAAAAAGGTGGTGGGAATTGGAAACAGTTATATTTCAGCACACACAACTTTTCAAATTTAATGAAAAATATATATTTATATAAAATAGTAAACAATATATCAATGCACTAAAGTTTCCTGTTATCAATATACAAAAAAAAAATTCAAGAAAAAAAAGTAAATTTTACTAAATAAAGTGTGGTGGCTTGTATAACATCAATTTCAACATTTTTTCAGCAACTAAATTATAGTGTTTACTTTATAAAAAACTATATTCAAATAATTTTTTAATTTTTTGTTAAAATTACCAACTTAAAATAGACATAAAAATATAAATTTGATTAGTTTACATCATTTCAAAATTTAAAACATATAATTCACTTTCTATTGATTTAATTTAAAAAGTTGAATCAACATTGGCCATTTCCTTTATAAAAGTGTGACACAACTTTGTACTTTTACCCTAAGAGCTTGATTATCAGTGTAAACAACAAATTCCGTAGGTAGAAAATAATGGCTCCATTTCCTAAGCGACTGGACAAGTGCATACAATTCCAAATCATAGGAAGAATACATTTTCTTGGCATCATTGAGTTTCTCACTGAAAAATGCAACTGATCTATTGTCTTGACTCAAAACTGCTCCAACCGCTATGTTGCTGGCATCACATTCAATTGTGAAAAGTTTGTCAAAGATTGGTAGGATTAGTACCGGTTATGTAGCCACCTTTGTCTTCAAGAGATCAAAACCTTTTTGTGCTTCCTTTGTCCATACAAACTTGGTTTTCACACCTCCCTTGATTGTCTCTAGCATAGGTGCACATATCTCACTGAACCCTCTGATGAACATCCTGTAAAACTGAGCCAAACCGTGAAAAATCCTTACTTCACTTGCTGTTTTAGGAGTAGGCCAATTGGTTATTGCTTCCACCATTGAAGTGTCCATTTTCAAAGCACTGCTTGAGATTACAAACCCAAGATAAACTAATTCCTGTTTCATAAACTCACATTTCTCCAAATTTATGGTTAGTTGTTCATCATATAGTTTTTCCAATACAATTTCTATATGCTTAAGATGCTCATCTTTAAACTTGATAAAAATTAAGATATCATCTAGGTAAACAACAACAAATTTAACAATGTAGTCCTTGAGTACGTCATTCATGAGCCTCATGAATGATCTAGGGGCATTGGTGAGTCCAAATGGCATAACAAGCCATTCATAAAGTCCTTCTATAGTCTTGAAGGTTGTCTTCCATTCATCTCCCTCCTTGATTCGGATTTGGTGGTAACCACTCTTGAGGTCTATCTTGGTAAAATACTTAGCACCCCCTAAACAATCCATCAAATCTTCAATTCTAGGAATAGGAAATCTATACCTAATTGTAATCTAGCTGATGGCTATCGAATCAGTGCACAGTCTCCAAGTACCTCCCTTCTTTGGTGCTAACACAGTGGGCACTGCACATGGGCTGATGCTTTTCCTTATCAGACCATTGTCCAAAAGCTCTTGTACTTGTTTGGCTACCTCCTAATTCTGCTCTAGTGTCATCTTATAGGCTACCTTATTAGGCAAAGAAGCTCCAGGTATGAAGTTAATCTAGTGACTAATGGCACATTGAGGAGGCAATGGTGTAGGTGTTCCATCACTAATGATCTCCTTGAACTGGTTTAGTATCTACTGTACATCATTGGGAATGCATACTTCCTTTTCCTTGCTTTCTTCTTTAGGTTTCACTACTAGTGAAAACCCCACTCCTTCTCCTTCCTTGAGGGTGTTAATGAACTCCCTCTCACCAACTAGCAGCACATTGGAACCCTCAGGTCTACTTCCTTCTTCATCTTTTAAGGACCGAATTATGTAAATAGCTCCATGTTTTTGGAAAGTATAAGAATTCTTTTTTTCATGGTGTACTGCTTTCCTATCAAATTTCTAGTGTCTACCTAAGAGTAGGTGGCATGAATCCATTGGCAAGATATCACACAAAGTATTGTCTTTGTAACTTCCTATAGTGAACTCCACCAAAGTTTGTTCATTCACTAGAACATGCTGCTCCTTATTGAGCCAAGTAACTGATAACTTAATGATGAATGAATAGTACCAAACCGGTACTAAGAGGGGGGGGGTGAATCAGTATAGGCAAAAACACAACCTTAAACCAGTTTGTCAACTAACACTTATGCAGTGATAGACAAACAATAGCACCGGTCCTTCAACAGAGTTCAACTGGCAAAACCCAGTGTAACTGAGACAAGCAAAGACCGGTTAACACTTATCTTCTCATATAATCTAACTCTTCATTCCCATTTCACCCTAATGCATGAACATGCAATCTACCATCAATGATGTACATATTACAACAAGATCAACATGAATCACCACTTAATCAGAGAACAATCATAACATCACATGAAGAAAGCATCACACATGACACACATATTTTTCACGTGGAAACCCAACTGGGAAAAACCACGGTGGGGATGAACACCCACAAGCTTTTTTTTGAACTCTTTGGAAGTCCACTCTGTTAGGAGCCTTGTCCGGTTAAAGACATATACAGTAGGTTCTATTAGGAACCAATCCTGTTAGGGATCACACTGTTAAGGGATTGCTACAATACCCAGTTAAGGGTTAAACGCTGTTAAGGGTACCTTGTTAGAGGATTTCAAGAACTCAATAGATAAAGGATGTCAATGACTCAATAGCTTCAAGTTACCCTGTTAGAGGATTTTCAACAAGCCAGTTAAGGCTACCCTATTAGGGGATTTCACAACTATTGAAGTGGTTAAAGATCAACAGGTATATCAATGACCTGATAATAGCACTCGATGCCAATGCAGATCTGCTTAAGCTCTTCTTCACCTTTTGCACTTACACTCTCCTCTGGTCTGGCAAGAATCACATATCTCTTCTCTTAGATACACACACACAACTTTTGCCAACAACCTCTGAAGAAATCACAACATCAACCTTATAAGACAACAGACAGTTCGGTAGCATAAACCCTAAACCCTAGACCTATTAGGTTAAGGAATTCAAACGGTTCAATCCTGACTGTTGATCATACTGTATTGAATGCAATAGTCTTGATCCAATCTCAAGACATTCTCCATCTTTCATTTTCCACCGATTTCATGGCAGCTGATAACCCATCACACGTTATCACTGTTTACAGACTTTGCACATTCCCGAGGTAGATAGGAACACTCTTTTTTATGCAAGATCCTTGACAAGCACAAGGCTTATGTGGCAGCGCTATCTGTTCTTCATTATCATGCTAACTTCATCACTTAAAGTCTCCTTGAAGCAATCCAACCGGAAACCCTAAAGTTGAGACCACCAACTGGTAGTCATGCACTGCTTCCATGTGTCGGTTCCCATAACCTTATGCCGATTCACCTTGAACAAGCACACCGCTTCACTTTGGTACAGATACTGGTTCACAGTGTTATACCTGTTCTTACATATGCCGATTCTCTCTTCATATCACAAATTGACATCAATGACAACATACAATATCATTATGTCCACATACTAGTCCTCATACCAGTTCACATAATGCCAATAGTAACCCTATAAGGATCACTATGTGAGATTCTTTGTAGGTTAAGTTTACTTGCTACTTTTTCTGACACAATATTTTCAGTGGAACCTGAATCTACCACCACTTTACACACTTTACCCATAATGTTGCATTTTATCCTAAACAAGGATCTTCTTGGGCTAGGTTACTCCTTAACCAGTTCTTTGATCAAGACTCTTGTCATCATGCGATTCTCTCCACTCTCAGAATCTAAACTCACTTCTGATGCCTTCAAATTTGCCGCATCTTCTTGAATATAATTTACTCTCATCTCACCTCCTTGGGATGAAGAAGACTTCTTAGGAAATCTATAAGCTGGGTGTCCAAGCTAATAGCAGTTGTAGCACTTCATTGTCGCAAAATAGGACCCTCTTCTTGATCCACTAGACCTTCCTCTATTAGACTTGCTAGATCCCCTTCCTCTATAGCTGCTCTTTCTATTGGAATCCCCACTTTTCTTTACCAATTTGGATTCTTCTTGGGATATTTGGTCTACACCTCTGCCATCTCTTCCTCTACCTCTGCTTTTGTTGCTTTATTATTGTTTCTTCTTTCTCTTTTCCTTCTTATTCAGTGCCAATTGAAAGCACTTATGCATGGTGTTAGGACATAACAAACTTAACTCCTCTTGGATATTCCATCTCAAGCCATTCAAGTATCTGGGTACCTTGATGCTCTCATCCTCTACCACCTTGGATCTCAGACACAACTCCTAAAATTTGACAGTGTAGCTTCTCACATCCAGGTCTCTTTGTCTCAAGTTTTGTCTCCTTTTGTGCAACTGGATCTCATAATCTTCAAGGATATAGGCTTTCCTCACCTTGGCTACCATTCCTTTCCAATTGGCTATTTGGTTCTTACCCTCTTTTTGCCTTTCTTCTTGGATAAACTTCTACTAAGTCAAGGTTTCTCCTCTCAATCTAGACTTGGCTACCTTCACCATTTGGGATTCACTAATTCCATCAGACTCAAAGTGATTCTCCAATCCTTCAATCCATTCCATAACTATTTTAGGCTCCATTTTCCCATAGAAAAGTGGCACTCCTTCCAAGGATTTTCCTCCTAAGGCTTTAATTTTTTTAAGGAAAGGTTCTTCAGGTAGAATAGAGTTTGGTTCAGGTATCCTATCCTCTTCTACTGATCATTTTCCCTTCCCTTCATTGACCTTAATTGTTACCTTCTCAATTTTATCCTCAACTACGTCCAGTTTTCTCTCCATTTGTAGCAATATTTCTCTCAGGAGTATATTCTCTTCCTCGTGATCTTCTACCTTCTTGGCTAACTCTGCATTGGTCACCATTCTAAGACTATTGTCTCCTATGGATTTAGTGTATGTCATCAACAAGTTTCTTTCCAAGTCTTAACTTACTCTGATACCACTTTGATAGGGAGAGTATTAACTTGCCACCAACTGGAGTTCTTTGATGGTGTAATCTCATTCTCTATTAGGGCCCATAGTCTTCTCCTATGTACTCCCCTACCAATAGTTTGCTTGTTTCTCCTTCCCCAGGCTCACAAGGTAAGCTTGTTCTCTATTTCCTTGCAGGGGTGCAGGACAACCAACACTTGCTTTCTCTCTTTGCAAAACCACCCTTCATGTTTGGTTTGGAAAACTCTTTTCTTCTGGTTACAAAATGACTAAGTTACAGGTCTTATAGCCTTATGGATTTTCTTCCAGTTCTCAATAGATTTCTCCCTTGCAAGTTATCTCCTTCACACTACTAACACCTAGTCGGACTATCACCAATCTCACCTAGGGCCAGTTTGTAGAAATGGCGATTGCCATTTTCTGGTTTCCTCCTACTACTTCTCTGCTCTTACTGTACAGTTTTGGCTCTTCCTAAAGAACTCCAATGGCCACATGGATCCCAAAATGGAGGTTCAAGATAGAGCCATATTTACACTATTGATTCAAAACACCGAAATATAGAACAAAAATGAAACTTAAATTACAAAACTGTAATGAAAAATTAACAAAACAAGATAGTACAACACAAAGCCAAAGAAAACCAGAAAATAGACTATATGTATTTCATATAGTATTCAACTATCCAACATCCAACCTTTTACAAATTCCCATTGGGTCTTTTAAATATTCCATCCATCATGAAACACAGACGATTACAAGATGAAAAATAGTTTGAAAACGGTCATGGGCATAGCCTCAGAACCTGGCTTTCGATGCCCGTTGCAAAGTTCTCACTTTTCCCTTCAAGCGTCGAGATAATAGGAAATCCCTTCATCCGATAGCCAATGCCAAATTTTTGCGTTGCACACTTCCTGTCGGGTCTTCGGCGTAATATCATAATGACTACCCATGACTGACGTCTTCACACTTCTACTTTAGATTTTCCATCGGGTCATTGGGTAGCATGAGATTATGCTTTTTCGATGGCTGATGTCTCCAAAGTCAACCTCCTCCACTTGCACCTTGTTATGGGGTTATCGAGGTAACAAGAAAATACTCCTCTTGATACCCGACAACTCTTTACTCGACTAGCACTTTCCTATACGGTTCGCGGGATAACAAGAAACCATTCTCCCTGATACCCAGTAACTCCCATCGGGACATCGGTGTAGCGTGCAACAACTCTTGCCAAAACCCGATGGCTCATTGGGTCATTAATATAACAAGAATAAACTTATACCAATACCCGATGACTCCACCCCAAGCCAATGCTAACCCATCGGGTCATCAAGGTAATGTGAAACCACTTCCGCTGATACCCGATGGCTCTGCTCCAAGCCAATGCTAACTCATTGGGTCATCGAGGTAATGTAAAACCACTTCCGCTGATACCCGACTGCTCCATAATAAACAACCAATCAGAATAGGTTATCCTAATGCACTTATAAGATACTATTTCAAACTAAGAAAACACATATTTGAACCTAATCACAACAAAATTGTTGAAAACTTTGAAAATGCAACCAAAATTGGGTGCTCCTGCACCAACTATTTTGCCAACAAAGGAGTCAAGCTCTCTAGCCAGCGGACGTGGCAATCCTACAAGGAGTTAGAAGTGGGGTTAAAAACCTTAATTGGATATGATGTTATGTATGGAAATGTTGCCATGTCAAAAAATTATTAAGCGGATCAAAGAAAAGTACTATTTCATTCACTACAATGATGGTTCCATAATTTCCCCTTCAAAGATTGTGAAGTGGCACGTTTTGTTGGTGCCTAGATGTTGCTATAGATTTGTTGCCAAGATTATCTACTTTTCAAGTGAGAATAAAGAAACTTGCGAAAAAATGGGGGGTAGCAGGAAAAGGGTGGAGCCAAAAATCTGTGAAAAGCACCAGATGAACTAGAAGGTATGGAAATAGATTGATAAAGAGGGGCTAGAACCTTTCCTAAAAAAGCTTCATGGTGCTAACCCTGACATTGTGATGTATTTCATCAAAAATTGGAAGGAGGAAGGTATTATTCTGTCTAGTAGAAAAGTTATAATCAATGAGGGTCTTATTTGGGAAGTTTCAGACCTCTCTACTGAAGGAATGAAATTATTCCATGACTAGAAAATATTTGATGAAGTGGTCATTAAATTTCCAAAATAGAGGAGGAGAGGGAAGCACTGGTTAAGGTTTTGAACAACTACTTTGAGGCCAACACCATAAAAAATCTCTGGAGGGAGGTTCTTAGAGTGGTGATGGAATACATAACTGTGGATAGTAGATTCACAAGGGTTCATGGCTACCACTTCGTTCTCCTCAACCACTTTAGGTACAAGGTTAGGGTTTCTTTCCCCCACTATCTATTGTGTTCTCTTAAACACAATATTTTGGAGCACCATAAAAGTCCTAGGAATGTCCCCATTATGCATGTTGGTCTTATCCAGCTCATTCAGAAGCACTTTAGTAATTTTCTTGCCTCATCTAGTCCCATTTTCCCCCTAGACTTGGAAGGGTATGACACTGAAACTAGTGTGTCTGAGGGTAATTCTGATGGGGACTCAGACTGGGAAGAGGAATTTACTCCCCCCCTAAAAAGTTGCCTAAAAAATCCCCTTTGAGCAGGCCTTTGGGCAAACAAGAGCTTTCTGTGAAAATCCTTTCCAAGTCTAAAAAGAAAATTAAATCCCTTCCTAAGAATAAGATGGTATCTTACTCTAAGGAATCGTCGGGTGACCCCTCTGATACTTCTAGTTCCTCTGAAGAGTCCCATTCTTCTCACCCTATCACTGACAAAGTGAACAAGCCAAGATTTCTGAAAGACCTTAAACTGGATGAACATTACTTCAAGCTGGATAGGGAATCTCCAGATGATGTGTTGGCTATTGCTAGGAATAGCACAATGGACCTCTTTAGGGTTTTCAAATCGGATTTTCACGAAATCAAAGACATTAACCTAAAGAACAGGGCAGTTGCTAGTAAACTGGACGAGTTGGTTGAAAAAGTGCAACCTTAGAAGACTAAAGGGGCAATCTAGATCAAGTAATACACGCTATCCATGGTGGAGTGTTTACAAAGAACTATGGAACTTATGGAAAAAATGAAAAAAGAAAATAAGAATTAAACCATGCAGCTTGAAGGGGAAGTTAGCAAAATCAGAGACACTTTGAATACCATAATGAAACAAAGTCACAAGATTATCAAGATTTCAACGACCACTATGAATATGATGGTAGATAAATTGGAAAAGTCCCAACAGGGTACCTTGATGGTGGACCTTGATACTAACATAGAAAAAGGCCAGAAAGAGGAGTCTTGCCAATCCGAGAGTACCAGAGCCAACTTGGATAGAAAGGCAGAGTCCTCCAATGAGATAGATGAGACTTTAAAGTCTTTAGATTAATGTTTATCTAGTTTTAGTTTATGTTGTCTTTGTGTTTGGTTTTCTGTCCTTTTCTCCAGTTGACAACTTTTACGTGCTACCGAACTTAGACTATTTATTATATTTTTGTCTGTAACTCTGTGGTTTTGGGTTCCTGTAAAGCCCGTTTTTCCCTAATAAAAAACACATTCCTCTATTGCAAAGAATTGGTATTGTTGCAGAGATTTGTTTGTGTGATTTGTTGTAGATGTGCTAATGCGGTTTAATGGGTTTTGAGATACTTACATCTAGTTGATTCAATATAAGTTACATGATTCTATGAGGTGATTTGATCGAGTTATGAAGTCTAGTATGTGGACTAGTTTTTCAGTGTTTTGTGTTGTAGTGTTGTGGTATTTCATCTATATTGCTCTGAAATGATTATATCTTGAGTTGTGGATTTAGGAGATTTTTTGGGAGATTCATGCGTGTCCTCTAATTAGATGGTTCATGTTTTGGAACTTTGCAAGTGTATCTTTCAATTTGTCAGTTAGTGTTCTTGAGCTCTGGTGATGTAATAATGATGATTCTTGTTATTTGAGTTGTTGTGGTGATTGCGGTGGAATTCATGTTGCTTTTTGATATTCTTTAATTGTGATCTATGCATTTTGGTGGTCCGCATTGATCATGGTGTAGGTTATGAAAGATTTTATTGGTTTGGTGGTATTCTTCATGTTATGCAACATATTTGGTGGTGTAGTGTGTTGCGTATGATCTTGGAAAATTAATTTATGGTGTTGCATGTTCAAGGATTTTATTTGGGTCCATGCTATGTCCTTGTCAACATTGTATTGGTTGGGTTATGGATTTATGTATCATGTAATATAATTTTGGCATTAGGTTTTATTGGTTGAGTTGACCTTAAGATTAAGGTTGATGAACTGTATAAATAAGCATTGTAATCATGTAAGTTGGGTGTTTGTGAGTATTTGTAACTTGTATGAGTGTATTGTATATGCGAACAAGAAAATTCATCTATTGGTAGTGGAGAAGAGAAGATAAGTTTTATTGTGCAAACAATGTGCTTAACCGAAACTGTAATTAGGGATTTGGAGATGCTATTCTTTCAGTTCATGTAATCCAGATTGTTATCCAATCTTTGTAAGGCAGTGAGCCTTCCTCAGGGTTGTAGCCCTTCTTATTTCTGAGCAATGAACTCTAGGTAGTGTGCTTGAATGCATGTGCATTCCCTATTGTAATATTTACACATACTACTAGAGAGTATCATCATATTGTGGGTAGGTTCCCACTATGATTTTTCCCTAAGCCGAGTTTTCCACATCAAAAATCCATATATTATGTGTGTTGTTGATGTGGTGTTTATCTTTATTGTTATTGTTCTTAATCAGATCTGAAGTTGTTGTTAATTTGGTTGATTTTGGTGATAACTGATTCACACCCCTCTCTTAGTTTTCCTGAATTGTTGTTGTCTTGCTATCAACAATCGATATTGGAGATAAATCCTCTCGAAGGAGCTTGACTGCTTGGGGAGATCCAAGATGATACATGTTGTTTTCCAGAAGGAGGGTCCAAGATTTGATGGAACTAATTACTTTATATGGAAAAACCGGATGGAAGTTCACTTGAATTATCTTAGAGAAGATTATTGGAAGATTACAAAGAATGCATACATTGTTCCTGCAATGGTCCTATTACTATAGCTGAGATCAAGGATGTTGAACATAAAATAAGAGCTAAGGAAGCATTTATGAGTTCCCCAACTAATATAGAGATGACTAATGTGATGGGATTGTAGAGTGAACATAAGATTTAGGAGAAGATTGAAACCCTATATGAAGGAGATAAATATGTGAAAGTTGCTAAATTGTAGAGGTTGGAAGGAAAATATGAGATGTTGAAGATGGGAGAAGATGAGAATATTTCATCCTTTATGGCTAAAGTGAATGATCTTGTGTTGAACCTCAGATGTGCCAGTGGAGTTCTTGAAGCAGATGAGATGAGATTGTGGCTAAAGTATTGAGATCTTTGCCTCCTACTTACAAACATAAAGTTGCTGCTATTGATGAGATCCATACTGTGACAACTATGATAAGAGATATGCTAGTTGGTAAGCTTGTTTCTTTTGAATTGAGAAAACTTGGAGAATCACATGGCAAAACTAAGACTGCATTTAAAGATATTCTATCTTAGAAGCACATGCATGATCCAGAGAAAGTTCAAATAGGGTGTCTAGATATGAAAGGGAAATGAGAGAGATGGAAGAACAAGAAAGAGAATTTGAAGAGCTTGAAGCACTTATTTCTATAAGATTGCCTAAGGGAGTTGATAAGTATGAAGGAAAGTTACCTTTGAAATTTTTTTCATGCAATAAGATTGGTCATTTTGCTTCTAAATGTCCTGAAAGAGCTTAGAGATTGTCAAAGTATGTTAAGCCTTACAAGCATAATCAAAAGTATAGATATCAAAAGAAATGTTATGATGCTGCTGATGAAGGTGTAATAGATGAAGAGTCTGAGAAAGGGAATTCGGAAGATGAATTTGTGTTCATTGCTATCAAGGAAGATGGTCCTATATCTACTGATTCTACAAGTTGTATCATTGAAGAGGAAGATTTGGCTGCTAAAATTGATGAGAAAGATGAATGGGTAATTGACAGTGGTTGTTAACATCATATGACTAGTGATAAAGGTAAATAAGTGAATATGGAGAAGTATGATGTCGTTGTAGTGAGATTTGGAGACAACAAAGCTTGTGTAATCCATGGTAGAGGTTCTATTTCTCTTGATGGTAAGCATAATACTGATGATGTTTTATATGTTGAAATTTTGAAGCATAATCTTTTGAGTGTTGGACAGATGGTTGATAAGCGATATGATTTTCAATTTAAGAATGGAAAATGTAAGATCTTGGATAGCTCCAGTACAAAGATTGCATCAGGAACTAAGACTAAAGGTAATATCTTTCATCTGAATGCTAGTGAGAAAAGTTGTTTGATTGTTCAGATTGATGAGAGTTGGTTGTGGCATAGAAGGATGTGCCATATTAACTTTGACTACATGATTAAGATTAGTTCTACTCAAGTTGTTAGAAATCTTCCTAAGATAGTGAAGCCTACTAATCCGGTGTGTAAAGAATGTCAATTGGGAAAGAAAACAACAATTTCATTCAAGAAAAAATTGTATACATCTAATGGATTGTTAAATCTTGTGCATACTGATTTATGTGGACCTTCTAGAGTAAGAAGCTTGTAGGGAGAGATATTTTATGTTGCTGATTGATGACTATTCTAGGATGACATGGGTCACTTTTCTAAGGGAGAAATCTAAAGCACTAGAGAAATTGAAAATATTCAAAGCTAGAGTGGAGATAGAGACAAGATTGAAGCTTAAATGTCTAAGGTCTGATAGATGTGGAGAATTTACCTCCAGTTAGTTTAAGTCCTTTTGTGAAGAGCATGGAATCAGAAGATAGTTATCTACTCCGAGAACCCCTCAACAAAATGAAGTTGTTGGAAGGAAGAACAAAACTATTTTGGATGCTGCTAGAACTATTATGATTGAAGGAAATGTTCCGCATATCTATGGGAGATAAGCTACTATCATTGTTGTACATACACATTCCACTAGGTGCATATAAAAGGTGATTCTAGTAAAACTAATTATGAATAATGGTTTGGTCATGTTCCTACAGTTAGATATTTCAAAATCTTTGGAAGCAAATGTTATATCAAAAGAGATGAGGATATAGGAAAATTTGATGGAAGATGTGATGATGGAATCTTTTTGGGATATTCTACTAAGAGCAAAGGTTACAACAAGAGACTGAGAAAGATAGTGAAAAGTGAAAATGTGAAGGTTGATGAGAATCATGAGAAGCAAATTAGAGCATGTAGATATGAGTCTGATGATCAGGATGTTAATTCAAAGCTACTGCAAACTGATCCGAAAGAGATAGAATTTAAAGATGTCATTGTTGGTGAAGAAGTTCAAGAGATTGAAAATCAAAATAATCAAAAGACCCCCAGGTATCTAAGATTAAATCATTCAGAAAATTAGATTATTGGTGATAAAAATAAAGGTGTGATGACTAGGAGAAGAATTGTTGCTAAAGAGACATCTTTTATTTCTAAAATTGAGTCTAAAGATGTTGTTGAAGCTTATAAAGATGAAAATTGGGTAAAATCTATGGAAGAAGAGTTAGATCAGATTGAGAAGAACAAAACATGGGAACTTGTTATGAGACCTAAGGACAAGAATGTAATTGGTACTAAGTGGGTGTTCCGAAATAGGCTGAATGAAGATCGACAAGTTGTTAGAAACAAAGCAAGATTGGTATGAAAGGGATATTCAAAAATGGAAGGTATTTATTTTGAGGAGACTTTTGTTCTGATAGCTAGAATTGAACTAGTTAGACTATTTCTTGCATATGATGCTCATAAGAAATTGAAGGTATATGAGATGGATGTGAAGTCAACCTTTTTGAATAGTGAATTGGAAGAGGAAGTCTACACTGAGAAGCCAGATGGATTTTCATTGACTGATGAAGAAGACATGGTATGCAAATTGAAGAAAGTGATGTATGGATGTAAATAAGCCCCTAGAGCTTGGTATGCTAGATTGGACATGTATTTAATGAATTTGAGATTTTGTAAAGGTACCGCTGATAGTAATTTGTACTTCAAGATTGATAATGATAACATTTTGATTGTTGAAGTTTTTGTTGATGACATTATTTTTGGATGAGATGATGACTTGAGTAAGAAATTTGCTAATGACATGAAAAAATAATTTGAGATGTCTATGATAGGTGAGATGAAATTCTTTTTGGGATTACAAATTACACAAATTGATAAAGGCATTTTCATATCTCAATCTAAATATGTGAAGGAAATGTTGAAGAAGTTTGGGTTAGATGATTACAAACCTGTTAGAACTCCTATGGTGACTAGATGGAAGATGGCAATAGATGATGAATCTTTGAAGGCTAACCAGACCTTGTATAGATCTATGATTGGTGGACTGCTATATTTTACTTAGACTAGACTTGACATTATGAATGTTGTATGTTTTGTTGCAAGATTTTGGGCTAATCTTAAGAAAAGCCATGTTACTTCTATGAAGAGGATATTTAGATATTTGAAGGGAACAATTGATTATGGTCTATGGTATCCGAAGGATGATGATTTCACTTTAAATGCTTATACTGATGCTGATTGAGCAGGTGATGTTGATGACTAAAAGAGCACTACCAGTGGAGCATACTTTTTGGGTAGGAAGCTGGTTGCTTGGACAAGTAAGAAACAAGAGGCTATTTCTTTATCTACTGTAGAAGTTGAATACATTGTTGCTGCTAGCAAATGAACTGAGGTTATTTGGATGAAGCAGATGTTGAAGGATATTAGAGTTGTTTATAATGAGCCTCCTGTTATATATTGTGATAATTCTAGTGCTATCAATATTTCTAAGAATCCAATATTGCATTCTAAGACAAAACATATATCAATAAAGTTTCATTTTATGAGAGAGAAAGTCAGTGATAAGGAAGTCAGATTGGAGAATGTATCTACAAAGGAAGAGATCGCAGATATCTTTACTAAGCCTTTGCTTGTAGAAATATTTGTGAATCTAAGAGAGAAGTCAGGGGTAATTTCCCCTACTGCTATGAACTAGATTCATTGATTTGCATCGATCTGATGGACTTCATTGTCTTATCCTATTATGTGTATTAATGAGTAGGTGTTGCTTGTTTGGGGGAGTAGTCAATGTATGGTTCAGTTGTTCATATTAGTGAGTTTATCTTAAGGGGAGATATTTTACTTCTTGGAGGGAGAGATGCATGAGCATAATTATTTGTATGTGTCTTTGGCATTGTTGTCAAAGGGGGAAAAGAGCATGTGAAAAACCCTGAAGTATTTTTGAGTTTTTTGTCAAAGATGGAGCTAATCCTTATGATCTTAGGGGGAGATTATTGGTTGTTTATTTCTTTCTTTGGATTGATTATTTTTCACATTCAAATGTTTCCATCAATGCTAAAAGGGGATATTATTGGATATTATAGTTGTTGGAATCTATTGTTTTCATTGATGTCAACATATTTCTGTGTTGCGGAGAATTGGATTGTTGCAGAGAGTTGTTTGGCTGATCTATTGTAGATATGTTGATGCAGTTTAATGGGTTTTGAGATACTTATCTCTAGTTGATTCAATATGAGTTTCATAATTATATGAGGTGATTTGATCAAGTTATGAGGTCCAGTATGTGGACTATTTTTTCAGTGTTCTATGTTGCAGTATCTTGATCCAGAATGATAATATCTTGAGTTGGAGATTTAGGAGAATGTTTGGGATGTTCATGTGTGTTCTCTGATCAAATGGTTCATGATTTGGAACTTCACAAGCATATATTTTAGTTTGTCAGTTAGTGTTCTTAAGCTTTGGTATGTGATGTAATAATGATAATTATTGTTATCTGAGTTATTGCAGTGATTATGGTGGAATTCACGTTGCTTGTTGATGTTCTCTGATAGTGTTTTATGTGTTTTGGTTGTCTGTATTGATTGTGGTGCATGTTATTGAATATTTTATTGGTCCAGTGGTATTCTTCATGTTATGCAACATATTCGGTGGTGTAGCATGTTGCAGATGATCTTGGTGAATTAATTGATAGTGTTACATGTTTGAGGATTTGATTTGTGTCCATGCTATGTCCTTTTTGACATTGTATTGGTCCGGTTATGGGTTCATGTATCATGTGATGCAATTTTGTAATTAGGTTTTATTGGTTGAGCCAAACTTAAGGTTAAGGTTGATGATCTGTGTAAATAAGCATTATAATCATGTAAGTTGGGTGTCTGCGAGTGTCTATGAGTTGTATTAGTGTATTGTATGTTGAAACAAGCTAATTTATCTTTTGGTAGTGGAGAAGAGCAGAGAAAAATTGTTGTGTAGATAGAGTGCTTAATCAAAACTATAATCAGGTATTTGGAGATGCTATTCTTTCAGTTCATGTAATCTGAATTATTGTTTGATATTTGTAAGATAGTGAGCCTTCCTCAAGGTTGTGGCCCTTCTTTTTTTTGAGTAGCGAGCTCTAGGTAGTGTGCCTGAATGCATGTGCATTCCCGCATTGTAATATTTACACATACTACTACAGAGTATCATCATATTATGGGTAGGTTCCCACCATGGTTTTTCACTTAGTCGGGTTTTCCACAACAAAAATCCATGTGTTATGTGTGTTGGTGATGTGGTGTTTATCTTTGTTGTTACTATTCTTAATTAGATCTAAAGTTGTTAATTTGGTTGAGTTTGTTGAAAACTGATTCACCCCCCTCCCAGTTTTCTTGTATTTTTGCTACCTTGCTATCAACAGTTCCATCAAGCTATGTCTATTTTATTGGGTCTTATTTTTGCTACTAGAGATGAAGGTTTTTCAGTCCTTTCCAAAAGCCATGTTTTAGGCTATGGGAGCCTTCCAAAACTCTTTGTGACTTTTGTTTGATGGCTTAGGCCTTGTCGATGTCTTAGCCAATCCTTTGATGCTTAGTTGTTAATGTTTGGCTATTGGTAGGTTGCTGGTTGTTTTTGGTGTATCTTTTAGCATCAATTTGTTTATGGGTTTTGGAATCACACTAATTTCTAGAGGGTTTTGGGTACCCTCAAAACCTATTTGATCCCTAATAAAAAATCTTTAAAAATATCAGTATTCCTCTTGATCTAGATAAGACATAATTTGAAATAGCATACTAACCATACATAGACATAAAATTGGACAAGAGAACACCATTCGTGAATTATGTCAATCTCATCAATCTATTTTTAATAGAACAAGTAGCTATGTCATGAAGAAAATAACTCCAAACCAATCTAGTAATCATTATTTATAAAATAAGTAAAAATTAGTGTCCATTTGACTACACAATGCATAACTTAGAATTACTAGAGCATCAATTAATACTAACAATTAACTCATGCAATAACAACCAATGAATGAAAGAGCTCTTAGACCTCCTGACACACTCTTTTAAACCCCTTAGCCCACATGCTAGTTGGTTTAAACAACTATTGTATGGAATAGAAAACCATTGGCCCTAAAAAAGATAACAAAGAAAATAATATTTTTCTAGTTCTAATATTTTGATAATTTACTCCTTCAACCCAACTCAAAAAGGGTCATAATATATCTTCAAACTAAAAACCCTTCCTTTAACACCCTTTAATCCTTGACCTTTTCATTAAAGTATTTCTCTTCTACTTTTTCAAGAACGTGAAACTTTCTTTGTAGTGTTGGTGTAATTAATTATTCATGTTGGATATTATTACACCTTACTTAAGTTTACTTAGGTACATGCATTTCATAGTAGTTTGGGTATGAGACACTTGGGTGTTTGTGCCACATTGGAATAGTGTGTGTAGAAGAATTTCCACCTTTTGTGGTCTTATCTTATTGTTACATTCCACATTTGGTGGGTGATCCACCTCTTATGAAATATTATATTGTTTCTCCTACCTACCTCACCTATTTCCTACCTATCCTTGTTTCTTATTGAGCCACATTTCATGTTTGTGTACTTACATATCCATATATCCTTGCCTATATAAGAAGACTCATCTACATTGTATGTAATTAATTGATTGATGATCTAGCTGATCAGTATTTTCATCTTTATAGAATACAATTTATTCGTATCATCTATTTTGTTCTCTCTTATTTGTGCTTTTCATTGCCTCTAGATCTTGGCAAAATCTCACATGTAGAAACTTATAAGGAAGCAATCACTCCTTCTCAAGAATGTCACTGACAATCTCCTCATGTCTTCTAGTGAAATATGGAATAGAAACCTAGGCCTTTCATATAGTATTAAAAATAGGAAAACTAAGAAGGCTTCACCTTGTATTTGCTAAAGAAAGTACCCCACATGTGCAACTTAGATCACAAAGGACATTTTGATGATTTTCTAAACTAGATTAATTTTAAGAAGGTTTAATGGATCAATTATTTTAACATCCATAAGGAACAATTTAACAACATTAATGAAAGTCATTGGTTAACATTCTTTTAAACCCATCCCTCCATTCTCATTGGGTTTTGTATAAAGACCCTCATCAACTACATGACTTTTCTTGATACCATTTCCATCACACAACAAAATATTTTTTAACAACATATCCTATTTGTTTCTTTGAGAGAAGCAAACAATCCAGTAAGATGGAAGATATATAGTATTAAAAAACCCTCTAACAAACTAAGAACCTTTCCAAAAAAATGTAATCACCCTTACCACTTTAAAATATCAACATTCACTTGAGTAATTACCCATCTAAATGTTTTCTTGTAAGAAGGATTAAGAGAAAGAGGGATGCCTAGATAAATAATTGTCTTATTATGACCATCTGAAGTCCACCCTAAATATGAACCATCTAGTTACCTAGGAGGTCTATTTCTCTTGCTTAGGTTGTTTGACTTATAACAAAAATTTGTGCACTATAAGCCAGATAGTATGTCTCCCATCTTTGGTTGATATTTACAAAATTTTGTTCATCCCTCTTACAAAAAAAGAGTTTGCAATAAAATATTTATAATTCTTATAATAAATTTTTATGCGTTATTGAAATCTTTTTTAATATATCAACCTAGTGTAATACCCTAAAAATGGTCATCTAAACCATGGGCCCCGAATCTCGACAACGTCATGAAGGTCTTAACCAAAGGCAATTAAATAAATCTTGAGCACACAATTAATTCTTTAAACATCAAATCTCACATGGCAAATTAATCAACCAATATTAATTAAATATTTATTTAATTAATTGATCCTTCCAAGTAAAACATTTTAAACAATTATCTTATTTATTTTATTAAATATCCTAGCATATTTAATTGAATAAATTGATTTGCCATAAATTTTCAAAAAAAGGAAACAAATCAAAAAGAGGAATTGGAAATTATGACCACAAATCTTCAAAAAAGGAAACAAATCAAAAATTATATTTATTGACCAAAAAATAATTAAAAATTTGAGAAAAGAAATCAATTGGAGATAATCTTGAAAACCAAATTAAAAATTGATAAATAATCTCAAAGAAAGCAATTAAAACAATTAAATATTAAAATTGAATGAAATAGAGAATAAATCAATTTTTTCTAATTTTATCGTGATTTTAGTTCAATTTTCTTTAAAACTGAGAAAAGCATCCAACCACATCAATTCACCTGGATTGTGCTTCCTCTTGGAAAATATTGACCGCTCATCATCATTTGTTCTTAGTCATTGGTTTCTTTCTGAATTTTCTATAAATTCAGGCTCTCATCTCTCATTCAAAGATCCTGGAGAATATATTGTTATTATGTTGTTTTTGCTCTAGATTCATTGAGAATTTGCATTGAGATATTGCATATTAGTTATTTCATATTGCTTAAATCATTTACCTTAAATATTCATATATTGCTTAAATCATGTTACATTAATCTTGCATATCTAGCTTATATCTTGCATCCATTTAGCTTAATATCATGCTCATATAGATTTAAAAATCCTTCGTTTAGGTGTTGTCTAGTCACTGGATAGCTTAGCAATCTAAGAGAAATCTAAACTCACATCTACTAGAAGGCAATGGGTTGACTTGTTATGGTTTTATTATTCATGCTTATATCTTACTAACCATGCATCTAATGACTTAATTGAAGTGTTGTGTATTCCAGATATGGATACAGGTCCACTTTTCACACACACACCTAGAAATCTCTAGACACTTAAAATTATGTTCCATATTCTAAGCTAACAATCATCATTGTTTGAAAATGGCTTCCCACTCATCCTCTTGCTCCTCAAATTTAAACCTTTGTCTCCCACCTATGGTGATTGGGAACAACAATTCTCCTAGTAATGGATCCCCATCTCATATCCCTCCTGTATGCAAATTAATTGTCGATATTTCAAACTCAGAGTCATCCCCTTCACAGAAAATGCAGCCATCCACTTCCATTGCAAATGTCTTTGTGAACTCTCTGCTTAAAAATTCATTTGAGGACCTACTCCATAAACCCTTTAAAGGATCTTCTGCCCAGACTACTAAATCTCTTTTTACCACAAAAGACACAACAAAAAAAATCAATATATGTGGAAGTAAATTAGAACGAAAAGTTATTCATACCTTAGTAAACCATAAATTATTTAATCATCACACATAGAATAGGACTGACAATAACATCATTGTATTATATCATTAATCTCTAAAATGCATTATAATTTTGGATCTGAATCTTTATATCTCCTATCACACTTATCATCTATATATTCTAGATATCATTGAGAATGCTATTATGTATAATTCCCAAGATGGGATATTACTCCTAAAGTTAGCTCCAAGTCTTATTTGTATTGCACAAACCATATGTAGTATCCTAAGTCAGCTATGTTCTTGGTCCTTTTCCTACCAACAGGTGGTTCTGAGAAAGGAGATGTTGGACTATATTTCATACTCTTAGAAGTTGATGCTTGTTATTAAATTTAATCATTTGTGGCCATCTCTTCTAGCACTGCAATCTTGGATCTCTGAGCATTGGAACCCGTAGGTGTCAAGTATAGTGGAAATTTATCCTTTTGCCTATAGGTTCTTTGTGATTTTTTTTGATGCATTAGATGATAAGGGTGTTATTCAATCATTGGGTGGAAATGGGGTAGATATGTACTATCTCTTTGCCCTTGGACACTCTCCTTCAATTCCCTAATGGGTCCTATTAAGTTTTCCCCTACCTGGGTTTGGCTCCCCAACCTCCCCTCTTTGGTATCTTTTTTGTTACAAATATATTGATAACAAGCTAGGCCACTTCATCAAATTCGACCCTAATACCAGCCTTTTCTTCTACACCTCCAATTTCACAATTTAAGTAGATTTGAACCTCTCCAAACCACTTAATGGAGAGATCAATCTTTAAGGTTGGTGAATTGAATTGGAGACGGATCCTCGACTATGAAGGAATCAAATTCAGGTGTAGACACTATTTTGCAAATAGGAATTTGGCCTCTTCTTGTCCTCACGAATGTTGGGTTCGATCTTCTCGTACCCAGTGGAAATATGATGAATGGTGTCATCTTATGGCCTTCCCTATGGAGTTAGACTCTGCATCCCCCTCTCCGACTGTTTTTCCACTTTAGAGGCTCACGTTAGCTTGTATCCTATGGCCCTTGCCCATGTGGCTCTTGTCTCATTGGTTGGTGTTGGTTCTGTTATGGTGGCCCCTATTCCTGGAGCTCCCTCTATGCCATATCATGCTACTTGTGCTCCCCTAGCTCCTAGTGCTCTTTCGAACATTGGCCTTGTCTTGTAACTCCCTCTCTCCAAATTGCCAGGTTCTTCTTCTAGGTTTGCAGCTCGCTTGTCCAACTCATCTACTACTTCTGATGGATTTGTTAGTGGAGTTCCCCTTGTTAGCATTTTTGTCATTGATGCCAAGTGGACTAAATCGTAAGACTGAAATAACAAAAAAAAACATCAAATGGATACTAAATATTATGTCTACATCTTTATTTGGTCTGCATTGAATAAGATTCAACCTGATTTTGATCCAGTATGAACTGCATAGTCGGTAAAATCAGTTGTAAATAAACGAATCTTATTCTGAAAACAACAAACGAAATATAAAGAAGTCTTACAAATTATCTCAGAGGAATATGAAAGTGTTTTGATTTGGTCTTAACATACAGAATAAAATGTGAAGCATGCCATAGATTGCTGCAATATTGGTGATGTGGATTGGCTGTAATAGTCGGTTACAAAGATACAACTCTTTCATTGTTATCGAAGATGCGTTCTTTACAAAATCTCTACATTGCTATAGAAAATATGTATAAATTTGTTATCTTAAACTTTCGGTTCAAGGTGGTTATTAATTAAGTTACATAGAGAATTGTAACCACTTAACTGATGCAAGTAAAAACTGATAGAGAAAAGGTTATTTATTGTATTCAATTGTAGAAGGAAAGGGTGCGTGTAACATGTTTAAGAAACAGATAATATTTTTATATTGCATATTTTTAGTGTGAATTATGAAGAACTGTTTCTGAAATACGTTTAGAAATAGAGACATCTCAACGATGGAAAGGTGATTTTATACACAGAATGTTGTGTTGTGTCTTTGATAACAAGTAGGAAATGTGTTCAATGTGTAATTCGTGGTGAAACTAAAGAAGGAAAAGGTTTTCACGTTTTCTGGTGAGATTATATTGGTCTGAAAAACAGAATGTTAACAAAAGTAAACAAAATTACTTTGCTACAGTTTTTCAGATTTTGAAATTCAATATTGGTAGTGATATGTTATCATGATTGTCCTAAGATTGTGTTAATATGTTCCTTGAAATTTACTGAACTTGGGTGCAGATTGTTATAATTGGATCATTTATTATTGATAGAAAGTAATATTGTTTCATGTTGTTTATTTGTTACAAAGATTTGTAAAGATAGTTCCTTTAGTTGAATTTAGTTGTAAATGAAAACAGTCTTAAGGTTGGTGTCTAAGGACTGTTGGTGTCTCAGGACTGTTCAGTATAACCATATGATAGATGTGATAGTTGGTGACTTTAGGAAGAGATTTTGTTGTGGGTTGGTACTCTAAAAGTCTATTAAAAATGTAATTTATGAGGCTGGATTAGCACAGTAGATCCTAGTAGTATTTTTCATTGTGATTTTTTCATTTTGAGTTTTCACATATATCTTTGAGTATTGGTCTCATTGTGGGATATATTCTTTAGATTTATTTTAGTGCTTTTATTTCATAATTAAAATTAAAAGCTTTGAATAAGTTCTTCAAAAGAATTAATTGGACAAGAATTCAAGTTTTTCATTCACTACTGACTCACCACCCCCCTCTCAATAGTAAATCTATGTCCTACAACTCTCATTTCTCTATAGATGGAAGTTTCTTCTTGGATATTTGTGTGATGAAATAAAAAATATCATTCCCTTTAAACCAATAAATCTCAGATGGTTTGGATAGGGCCACTCATTAGTCAGTCTTATAGGTCTGATTCAACTTTGTAGTGTTGTACTTTGGTTACTTGGGGGTAACTCCGTTGTTTGGCTGCACAATATCCTTTTATTTTGGTGGTTCATGTTTGATTTGTAATGGGTTGGGGCTCTTCCCCACTTTGACAATTAACAATTAGAATCATTCATTTAGTTCAAATAATTAATTATGACATCTCTCCCCTAACGAATAATTAATCAATTAAATATTAATTATTTATTTAATCAACCTTATCTCCTTTATCAACTAATTAAAGCATATTGAATTAATATCAATAGTTTTTCTTTATTAGATATAGTGAGAAACAAGGGTCCCAATCCTTTTATAAAAACTTCTTGAAGAAAAACGAGAATAGGTCCTTACTGGATAGAAAAAGAATATCAACAACATAGATGTACCTAAATAGAGAAAAAATATCAAACAAGGGGTCGATGCCATCTTGCAAAGTTGTTGAACATCAACAACCAACAACAAACAATTATATTACCAGACTTGTAAAAATTCACACCCCTAATCTAGAAATGAGAATGTGATACATTCTGTGGAATGAGAGATAGTTGAGGCTAACCTAACATGACCCAATAGTTAATGGGGGATTAGCAATAGTTGATGAAATGAGAGGATCATACTAACTCATCAAAAAACATAAGATGCCAAAACTTTGAGATGTTCATGGTTAGAATTATTCCATCAAGAGGAGGAACATGAAAAATTCAAGGGGATAATCAAAATCTAAGTGATTTTTAGCAAAGCATCGCCAACACTTAAAAGGGATGCATTCATAGTCCCAAGCTTGGGTCCATAAACTATAACAACCTCTACTAAAAAAGAAGAAGGAAATTCTAGTTCCACAAGAATATGAGTGTAGCTAGTATACGAGAAAATGTTATTAGCATTATCCACCTTGATAAAATGCCCCCAAAAAATTACCAATATCTATGTAATAATAATTAGACAACAAATTGTACAACCTGAGTTGGCCTAGTGGTGGAGAATTTGTGCTCTTGAAAGAGAGGTCACAAGTTCAAATCCCAAAGGGGGCAGGGTATGTACACCTTATCGACTTTGGCCCATTAGAAATACACAAAAAATAAAAACATATAATTAGACCACAAATGAAGTGGAAGAAGAATGTGATTCTAAATCATTACATGCATTGACAAACAATAGTAAACTAACCAACATATCATTGTTTAGTTTCTTTATAATATTTCTTCTAATTCAGATCATTGATGAAGAATTGAATTTTATTCTTAAGAGCATTAATGCTATCAGAAAGAAACATCATCAATCTCATCATTATCAAGAGGAAAACCTTGGTGGAATTTGTAACGTCTTCATCATGATGTGTAACTAAGTTTAAACCTCTAATAACATCAACAAGGGTGAAGTTAGTGGAGAACTAGAACTCTATGAGTCACCAACCCGCACTAGCTACTAATTTTATCCATAATCTACCCTTTGAGAACTAGCAATTAAGTGGAGATTCTTTTTTCTTCAAATTGAGACTTAGGAAAAGCAAAAAAAATTTGGACAAAATTTCTTTGCACTTCTATCTTTTATTAACTTGCAAACTAGATAGATAGGAAATGAAGGACATGCTAGCATCTGTTGAAATTCAATAAGCAACCTTCATGACCTTAGTAAAAATCAATATTCCTCTTTATCCAAATAAGAAATAAAATTTAACATAACATGCTAACTATATATAACAATAAAATTAGAAAGGAGAGCATCATTAATGATTGAAAAAGACAAAATTATGTCCATCTCATCAACCTAGTTGTATTAAAAAAAACAACTCAACTAGGAAGCAAATAGCTCCAAACTTATCTAGTAAAATTTCTTCACAAAATAAGTGAAAAATAGTTTCCATTTGACTACACATAATTAATAGCTTAGAATTAATAGATCAACAATTAACACCAACAATTAGTTGATGCAATAATAACCAAAGAAAGAAAGAATTCTTAGGTCCCAACACACCATACCACACTTTTTTAAACCCCTTATCCCACACAATAGTTGGTTCAAATAATTTCCATATGGAATGGATCTTGTGAAATCATTGCTTAGAAAAGGAAAATAAAGAAGATAAATATTTTATAAAATTATTTGATAATTAACTTCCTTCAACCCAACTCGCATTTGGTCATAATACCTCTTCAAACCCAAAACCCTTCCTCTTACACTCCTTTGTCATTCACTAGAATTCAATGAGGTATAAGTTCTCTTGTACCTTTTTATGAATGTGAAATTTTTATTGTAGAAACTCTTAAGGAAGCAATTCCTCCTTCTCAGGAATGTGAACAACAACATTTAATCCTTTAACATTCCAAGATTTAATAGAACAACCAATTGTAACCCAAGGGAATAATTTTATACCTATAACAACACTAAATTTAAAAGATAATTTTTTTCCTTTATCACCTAAAAAATTACATCATGTGTTCTAGTCAAATATTGAAATTAACCTAGGCCTTCTATATAGTATTGATAATAATGAAACTAAATTGAATGCACCTTGTATTTGTGAAAGAAAATATCTTACATGTGCACTTTAGACCACTGAGGATAGTTTCGAGAATTTTGTTGACTAGATTAATTCTAAGAAGGTATTTAAATGGTTGAATACTTGTAATGTCCCTAAATAATCATTTAAAAATAATAGTGATATGTTAGCTAAAATTCTTGTAAAACCATCTCCCCATTCTTCTTAAGTTTTGTATAAAGACCCTAGTCAACTGCATAACTTTTTTTGCTCCCCTTTACATAAAACCACAAAAAAGTTGAATCAATGTATTCATTTAGTTTATATTAAAGAAGAAAACTATCCAACAAGAGAAAATGTATATATAATATGATTTTATTTTTTTTATAACAAAATTAGATTCCTTCCACAAGAAAGTAAACATCCTTACCACTTTAAATTTCAATATTCACTTTATTCATCACCCACCTCAATGCCTCCTTGAAAAAAGGACTAAGGGTATAAAGATGCCTAGATATATATTTATATTATTAGGACTATCCTAGGTCCACCCTAAATATAAACAATCTACCTACGAGGATTATTTTCTTTGCTTAGATTGTTTGATTTATAAATAGCAAGTTGTGAACTAGAAACAAGATATCATGTCATTAATCTCCAGTTGATATTTACAATTTTTTATTCAACCTTCTTACAAATAAAAGATTATATAATAAAATAATTACAATTCTAATAATGAAGACTCAATAGTTATAGTTCACTCTTTTCATAAATCAATATAGATATCTATTGACACATAAAATTAGCTTCTACATTCTAGCTTAACAATCATGATATATTAATCTAAATTATTAATCATGCCATCTTTTTTTAATGAATAATTAATTAAATAAATATTATTTATTTATGATTAAATCTTATTAAACTCATTCCACCACTAATTTTTTATTAGATAATGTGGGAAACAAAGGTTCCAACCCTTACAAAATTTTCTTTAAGGCAAACCAAAATACGCCCATACTAACTAGTAAAAACATATAAACAATACCGATGTAACTGAATAGGGCAAAAAGTATCTGATGAAGTTTCCAAATTCTCCCACTCGAGTTAAAGAGGATGCTGAAAATCCAGTCCCTTATTGATAGGTTTTTGGTTCTTTGCTGGAATTACTTGAAGAGCGGATGGAATTACTGGAAAAGGAATGGCGGGCAGCGAAAGGATTAAAGTCCCTTATTGATAGTTTTTTTGGTTCTTTGCCGGTTCTCTAACTTTGTCAGTTCTACTTTAAAAACTCTATTATTTTTATCAATCTCTCGTTCAAAAATTAATTTCGTTTGTCTTAATGACAATTATGTAATAGATCCAGGCGCTTCCCATGCTAATATAATCGAACTTTAATAGATTAATTTTTTTATTTTTTTTGTAAAATAAGTTTCCTGAGATTCATCATTCACATTCCACCTCAGTTTGGCTTGACACTTCTTGGAATCTCCGCATTATTTATTGCAATGTTGGTGTTCTATGAAGGAATTATTACTTCGGCCCACAATAAAATGTTGTCGTGCTGGTGTCCCCTAAAGTCTATGCCAGTCATTCAATGATTTTCCACGTCTTTGGGAAAGCAGCGACAAAGCTTATGTAATGGACAACATCTTTTTGTGGCCACTAGATAGATTTTTGGTGGGAGAATAGATGTTTGTTCTTATTTTCTTTTCTTTATTCGGAAATTATGGAGTATCGTTCGTGCCCACCCAAGAGAAGATTGGCATCAAATTTACCAGTTGTTTCTCACCTGTGATTTGAATGAGCAGGTTCACTTCGTGGGTCATTAGGAATTCATTATAGACGTTGTTCGATCATGGGACGGAGCATAGTTCTTGTTTAACTTTGTGACTAAGATCCCAAGAATTCATAGCAAGTGATGAACGAACTTAACAAATGCTTCAATCAAGGTATGGTTTTAGGGCCTTCTAGGTCAAATTGTTTTACATTGAATGTTTGTTTGTTCAGATTTTTATTGATAAAATTCGTTGTACTTCCCTCTTTTATGCTAGACCCCTATGCCTCCCCTTTCCTTAAGTTCTGTTCAGCCATAGCCTTGTTTCAAATTTGATTACTGCTACCATGCACATGTCCAATTTATACTCCAACATATGAAATTCAGAAGCTAAAGAAAGTACAGTACAATGTGAATTGCCATCGTTGTGAAGGTGTATGTACTCAGTATATATTCGTTTGCGAAGGAAATTAAGTTATTTTGCCCCAATTATATATAAAATAAATGGGAAAACAATCCCATTCTAGGGGATCTCACAATTTCAGTGACAATACCTTGGCTTTAATTGTTTATCTGTTATTATTCAAATTGTTATATGTTTAATTTAAGAGAACCTCAGAAAGAAAATGATTGGCAAATGATGTTCACAGACGACCTGTTAAAATTTTTAGGACATTTTCTATAGTATGTTTTGAATTTCAATCATCTGCAGACAAATATTTCCTCTCATTTTAGGCCAAACAGGGTTTTATTTTTACTGCATGTCTAAAAAATAATTATTAGGCCATGCCTTTAAATATCTAGAAATATGTTTTTTTAGTTTTTTTTTTGACTTTGTATGCTGAATTTACAAAAGTCTCGTCACGATGGTTCTTTCAATTTTCATTCGACATATTAATTTTTCTTGATAAATCTCTTCATCTTCAGCACAAAACTCTGCAATTTTTTTTTATTATATAAGCAAGGAGAAGGCCCTGAACCTATGAAACAATAAGATGAGCAAACAACAACATTACTCTAGGCTGAGAACAGCGAACCCACAAAACCATAGAAGCACAACCCTCCTATCAAAAATAATAAAAAATCTTCATATCCCTGTAGCTTAACCTGCTAATTCTAACTAGCTTCCATCTACCTATCTTGCTAACAACATAATAAATATCAATAAAAAACATATCACTATCGGTATTTAACGGAATTAAGTCTAAATAGATAGGCATGTGGGCCCAACACAGTAACCATCTCAAGATTATAAACAAAAAACAAAACATAGAAGAAGGAACGGAAACCAAAGAGGAGCTAATTCTTCTTTATCAGGTTCTAGTTCTGATCGAGCCTGTCAATTTGAGTTACCCATGTGTTCATCTTCCTATCCCCTCATCAACTTCTTTCTCTTTCTGTCCCTATTTTGCCAATTTCTTGTTTTTCTTCTTAATTTTGCCATATCTCGACACCAGACCCATAACAACTTTATTCATGACCCCATTAGTAATGCAACAAAGGGAGCTGAAGGCATTACAAAGAATGTCAAAATACTATTTGTACTCCTCATTCCTCTCCTCTAGGATAACAACTCTCTCTTTTAGCTCCTTTAGTTGCTCGAGCACATCCCTGTTGTTCTCTTTTTATAGACGGATAATCTTGAGAATAGGAGACCATTTCTTCATCATTTGAATGGTTAGGCACCACATGACTTGGGTCAGGGTTATCAAAATCCTCCTCCTTTTCACTATCCTCTTCCTTTTCACTTTCTTCCTCCATCTCTTCTTTGAAATTTTCCTCAGGGTCCTCATCCTCCACCTGAAATTCACTATCCTTCGAGTTATCCATGGAGGTCTCCTCATTATCTTCAAGGTTGTAGATTTCCTTCAAATTTTTTACCATATCTTTGTTCTCCACTTTACATTTTTTGTCCTTGGCTCTGAGTCTTAGTTGATCTTCTCTCCCGTGAGGTACTTTCTTTTCTCTCTTGTTCATAATTCTTTTCTTTTTCATTCTCCAAGTTCTGTAGATCAAGGTCAATAGTAATTCTCTTTCTAGTCGACTCTTTATCAGTTTTTTTGGCTTTGATAGGGGTATTCTTTAGGGTGTCCATTTTTCTTTTATCTGGATTAACATTGAGAAGGGCCACTTCCAGGGGCAAAATTTATTGAAAGAGATAGAAGGGGAATGTCATAGTACTATTTGAAAGGGGGATGTAGCACAAATCTTCATAGTAATGAATCAATATAATATTTTGAAAGAGATAGAAGGGGAATGTCATTGATAGTACTGCATCTTTATCTAGGTCTAGACTAACACACATGTTTCTAGTCTCTTACATGATATAGTCTAGTATGCATAAATAAAAAAATAAATTATATATCTTGTATATTATTGTAAACATCCCATGTCTATTCATTAGTAGAAGAATCATCTTGCACCTATTTATTAATAGTCGAATTATGTTAAATCATTGTTTATCAATAGTAGAATAATGTTGTATTTTGTGGGCAATGCAAAGACATTTTGTATTGAAATGTATATTTTTTGTGCTATTTAAAATGGCTAGATGTCTTGCATTTATTTGTAGAAGCTTATATCCTTATGAGACAAGAAACTAAAATCAACTTTATGACTAGGTACATACCCTATTTTTTTTGATAAATTTTTTGAACTTGAGGTATATGTTTATTTTTATAAATGAAAGGGGAATGACCCTATCTAGTAGTTTAATTATTAAAAAAAAAAAAAGTAGAATGATGTTGGAGTTTTTCACGCATAGTAGAATTGTGTTGTAGTTGTATCTCAATTGTATCATTTTTTGTTGAAAGTCATTTTGTACTCTTTTGGATTTCAAACCCACTCTTGGAAATTGAATAATTCTCTCAATTGTAATTTCCTCTTCATCCTCAACAATAGCATAAAATTCTTTTCTTAGAGTCTTGTTATTCATAATTGTTATTGGGTTTGGTAGCCAAATACTAATTCTTATAAATCTTGGCTTGATGTTATCTAAAATGAGGACTTTTTAAGGGGTTATTAGATTTATTAATTTCTAATCGAAGATGTTTTCCCATCTAGTCTAAATTCTCACTTTTAAAGTAGTTCTTGAAAGAAGAAAACAAATTTACATCCAGACGTTGGAGCTTGTAAGAAGCAATGTAAAGAGATCAATTATTAATTTTGTAAACAAATCAGTTATCTCTTTAATTGTGGGAAGTTCTACATGGCTATCATGAACATCAAATATTACTAATGTATTATGTTATAAGGAACTCTATCAGGTATAGATCTTGTAATTAGATATAATCAGTTAGGAAATAATTTTTTTGTCGTCAAGGAATGATGCCAATGATAACTTTAAGAACCCCCCTCCCCTACCCTCAAAAAAATTAATAAAATCTTTTCCATCACCATCTCCATGTTCTTGATTTTATCCTCATGGTCAATTTTCATGGCCTTCACATCCATAGCCAGCTTGTTACTAAGGTCAAACAACTTATCCATGTTATTCGAGGAAGGGGTATTCATAGTGCTTTGTCTAGGAGCCAAATCACTGATTCTACATTTCAGTCTTGAAATCTCCAACACCACCCATTTAAAAAAAAATTCAATTAAGGAAAAAATAGGTTTTAGTGGGACCTAAAACCCACAAGATTTTACCAGGATCTGGAACCCAACAAATAATGCTGCTCTAAGATACTAACAATGAAACACATTAGTCAAAATCCACCAAAATAGGCTAACACCAGCAAAATACCATTGCAACCACTAACAGATTGATCCAGCCAAAAAAACTACAGATAATCATTACAAATCACGCTGGCACCACCAACACTACTATAAAAATAAACAATAGAACATAAGAGCAGAGATTGAGGGTTTGAAAAGCACACTCAGCTAACCAACAAAGAATCTTAGGGTTCCTTTACCTGAGACAAAATTTCTAAGCTGCTCAAAGAAAGCCCAAACCTTAACCAAAAACAACCACAGTCCATATTGAGCCCTTCAAAACTTTCAGCAACTAGCCAGAAAATAAACCACATCAAAAACATTATAAACATTAAGAACCGAACATAGGCATGGAGGTTTTCAAAGGTTCCCCTAACCTTCGAGTTGGGTTTTATAATGGAACCCAAAACCACCATAAAGAAGCCAATCACCTCAGAGAATATGAAAATCACACCTCTAATAGCATCACACCTCTCCACCTCTATAGGATAAGGACCCACCTCAATAAGGGTTGAAAGGAAGGAGACCTTCAATAGAGAGAAGAAAGCTTCTAACCATGAACCAAAGTCCAGCAACTGAGAGATGAAACCACTATTCTTTACTAGACAGCTGGGTTTTGGAAAGGCTCTCAAAACCTTTCACTTAGAAAGAGGCCTGATCCAAATAGGTACCCTGCAGACAAGCTCCTCTATAGTCTCCACCTCTAAAGAAAAAAGAGAAAGAAGCCTGGTAGGTAGGAGAAAGTATCATTTAATATTTCAGCCTCAAGAAACTGGGTATCCAACGCCCCCCATAGGATCCATCCCTCCAATCTCAGGAAAAAACTCTTCCCCTCTATAGAAGACTGGTCATTATGGATCAGTTGAAAAAGGACGAACAAAGAGACCCTGAACAAAACAAAAACCTGGGTCAAGAAGAGCCCGTGAACATAAAACCCCTACAACAACACAATGTGCACCAAGGACAGAAGATGGTCATTTGAAGCACAGTCTGAGGGGAGAGATAAACCATCAAAAAACCTAAACAATGAGGAAGAAGGAACATGGTTGTCCACAAAATCCCTTAGATAGATCAATGAAAAGAGGACCCAATCTGGGCTTGAAATGCTTTCACACAGCCCTTTGAAAAAAAAAGTACAAGGGAAAAGCCAGAATAAGACTACCACAAACCCTTCAAAACAACCCAAAGAATAGGTAAAATCACAAACCCATAGAAGATCCAACCACCAAAATCTCCACCTAGATCCCAAATCTCCCCTCCACTCCAGAGCACCAAAAAGGAGTAGGGAGGAGCACAATAGTTAGCCCCTCCAGCCATTGAGACACAAATGAGAATCACGGCAAAAACAAACCCCCAAAACTTCCTGTAGCCCACCAGAGAAAGTATCAAACTCCCTCTGGCGCTCGAAAAGAAGATGTGGGCTTTGGTCGCAAGGTGACCAAAAAACCCACCAACAACACCCTCGACATCTGCTCCACCACACTCAGACCAAGTGCTGACATGTTTGCAAACATGAATGAACCCAGGAATAGCACAAAAAGAACAGACCGACAGGAACAGAGTCGTGTTTTGACCATCAACATCATCGTCTTCATCGCTCTCTCCAGAAGCTTTGGCTTCTGAAATCCTGGCTCTCTCGCCTGACTGCTCCATGTTACCCATTTGAAAAAAATGGTTTTGTCCATTATCTGAGGAATATGCATTACTTACTATTGCAAATTCTTTCATTTAAAAAAAAAAATCTTATAGAAATGTATTGGCTTGAAGGTGAAAATCATTAATATTTAAATTATCTCTTTGTATTTTGTGACATAAAATGTACTAACAATTTGTAATACTTAAGCAGCATGAAATTTCTTTTAGACCATTTATTAAAATTGAGGTCAACAATTGAAAAGTAATTTGAAATCCCATGAGCATTACAACTTGTATGTACATTTTACCTCTTCAAATACAATGATGCTCATTAGATTATATTTTAAATCAATGGTGGCAACTAAAGATTGTTGATATAATCCTAATTTAATTAATAATTATGATATATTATTAGAAAATTAATTTAGATTTGTACAATAAGTTATATTACGGTGAATCTGATCCAATCATGTGTCAAATATTGTGGTGGATCTTTGAGTTCCAAAATTTAATTAAATAAATTCTTTGGTAATTTAAATAAGTTTAAATAAAATTTTGTAAAAATGTGGCAATTTATGTCACCTTAAAACATTAACTATTAGCCAATTGGCGAATATTAACCACTAAAAAAATCACTACATGAGATTGGGCTACTATAGAAGCCCCTAGCTTACAATTTATAATGTATTTTTTCAGTTTCTTTTTACCTTTGGAATAGTAGAATCTTGAATACTTTGATCTAATCATTATAGCAAGATAATATAGTGATCCATTATCTACCTATTGATATTATATATGGTCCACTTTTAACCCTTTTGGTCTATTATCCTAATCCCATAGTTTGTCCTATCCCAACTACTAGTTGCATCATATTTTAAAATATGGTGTGACACATATTAGTTATTTTTTGTAATTTAATACAAATTTTTAATAAAATGTAGGCACTATGGAGGGTCACACATGTTATCTCTCTTTTTTCTCTACTTTTGATAGTTCATAGTGTCAAATTAAGATGTCTTTCTTTAAACCCAATCCATTATGGCTTTCAAATAATCTCATCAAAAGGGGGTTGGCATAGTCATACAAATATGAGCAACATTCATTTATGTTTCTATGAGTTGAACAATATTTTTCATGTATTCACACCAATAATTTTTATTTTTCCATTAGATAATATGATAGATGCATCTCTCTTTATTATAGTTTTAACATCTTGCAAGCAATAAGATATGGTTCTTGAAGGAACACCCTATTTTTAGAAAAAATAAATAAAGAGTATCTATTATCCTCAAAATATTTTATTGCATGATCCATTTCTTATTTTGTCAATGTTTTGTTAAGATTAAATTTCTTAGATCTAGTAGAATTCCTAGTACCTTATATATCTAGTATTTTTGATTGGATACGTATTAGTGCCCTCATTTTTAATATTATAATGAAGCATAAACCCCAATGTGTGGTGTAAAAATTGAATATATAAGCATGCAATGAACTCTATAATGGATAAGGAGATTAAAATAACTATTGTTGATTGATATAGAAAATGACCAACTAGTAGTAAGAAAAAGTGTTGATAAGAAAGTTTTTATAACAACTTACTCATTATTGTTTTGTTAAATATTTTAGATTATTTTTTCTTGTTGAAATATTGCTATGTCACCTATAAGTAATTACAAGTAATAAATATTTTATATTTTTATGATGCATCCATATCATAATTACAAACCAATTCTTTTGTTTTAGAATGCACACTTATGGACAAGCACTTGTCACATCTCTCTTGAGCATCAACAATTCCTCCTATGCATGCCTCATTTAGATTTATTAGACATTAGTGTATGCTGAAAATAAGGTGTCCATCATTAAACAATCATAAAACATACAAGATGAGATGGTTATATGGAAAATAAATTAAGAATTAGAAATACAAACTAAACCTTCCCAATGCTATCCCATCTTCCTCTAATTCCAAGGATTTTGTAGATATTTTTGATGTGGCTCTTAGTAGTAGCATGATCAACAAAATGAATACTTGAAATATGAGTAGCTACATAAGGAAAACTAAATGCATGAATGATATGATATGTGATGTTATGCTTAAGATTATGCTAAAATGCTATGTTAGTTGCTAATTGGTGAAATGCAGATTTCAAGATGATAAAAGTGTAGAGTTAAGCTAAGTTGAAGGGGGTTAATTGATTTTAATGAGATGCATTTATATATTTCCAATGTCAAGGATGAGGTGGCAGGATTCAACGATTGAGATTTAGTCTAGAGATATCAAGGGCTGAAAATAAAGAAGTTAGAGTGGAGGTTGAGATAGGACACTTGTCTTCCCTTGACAAGACAAGTGTCAAAGATTTATCAACAAATGCCAACAAGAGGGAAAGTGTCAAGGGGATAACAGACATGTGGCAAGGGTTTCATCTGTCCTCAAGAGGGAATATCCAACCCATAGGAGGTTAGAATGAGGAGGTTAGAGAAGATAGGGTTAGTTAACCCTTGCCTAGATTGGATGGGTTAGGTTAGAATATAGTTAGGATAGGTGGTTAAGATTAGGAGACATGTGCTCATTTGAATTAAATATTCAAATTAAAAGACAAGGGATAATTAAATTCAATAAATAATTAAATTTATTTATTTAATTATAGAAATAGAAGGAGTGAATTATGATAGGGAGGATAAATTAATTGAGATTAATTAATTCAAGGGATTATTGAAATGAACTATATAAACAAATCTTTAGATTTATTTACAAGTAGAAGAATAAAAGGTTAATTAATTAAATAATTTTGTATTTAATTAATTAACTAGGATTATTAATTAAATCACTTTGTATTTATTTAATTATCTCCAGACCAGTTTTAGGTGTACACATTTTGCCTCTCATTGAAGTGATGTGTGGCGATGCATTGATTCAAAGAAAATTTTGCTTGATGATGTTGATACAATTTGATTTGTTGCCCTAGATGTTGATTGTCAGATAACGATACAAAGATTCCCCCTTGGGAGATGAATCAAAAAAAATTCGATCTTTAGGATTTTTTAGCAATTTTTGAAATTTTTATGATTTTTTTGGAATTTTTGAAGATTTTTAAATTTTTCAATTTTTTAGATTCATCTCTTGATAAGATTTTAAATAATGTGCCTTACAATTTGATTAATTTTTTTTTTATTTATAAATTGGATAAATATATCCCATGTAATTAACCTTTTAACCCCCTTTTTAAGGAAAAAGTGAAAATCATTTTACCATTCATTGTTATTTGCATTTTGATAATTTGAAATTGGAGCTCTGAGACAACATGGTGATTGTAGTACCCCTACTAGTTTGAACTCATTAGACTCATATTTTATTATTGGTTTTTTTTCAGTGGATACATTACCATGACATATTATTTAGATTTTTATAACATTATGCTTTATTTGGAGATGAGATGTATAATTTATTTCCAGTATTTCAGTACTTGTGATTTATGGCATTTTATGTATTATTGCTATGTATTGACATTTTACTTTATTTATGCAATGTGGAATTATATGTTGTGTGTTTGCGAGTGTATTGGATGCAAGGGGACGATTTTCCTTCACTCATTTCGGTGAGACAGGGAACGTCGCGATTCTCCTTCATCGGTGTGTATGTCGTGCTTTCTATATATATATGTGTGTGTGTGTGTGTGTGTGGTTTGATGATGTAGGATATTGTGGGTACAAGTACTGGGTAGGTACAGGGTATTGTCTCCACCTGGCTTCATAGGTCTGAGCATACCTTATATTTTCCGATGGAAGTGGAGGAGATAGTAGTTGACACTATTTTACTTAGTTACACTCATATGAGTGTCAGTTAGTCGTTTTGTCAGTTAGTTCAGTTTTTGTATTTTGTCATTTTATCTTTTATGGGTAATTGCTTGAGATTTGTTTAATTTGAGTGTTTTAGTGGATTTAATTAATTAATTAATTAAGTTTATGAAATTATCTCATTATTGTATTGTTTATGCATCAAGATTATAAATTTAGTTAATTAAAGGAATTATTAAATTAAGCTGCATGGTATTAAAAATATATTTTTATTTTAAAAATAAATTAGATTAATTGTATTCTAAAGTTATAATTAAATAAATGAATAAAAGGATTAATTGGAATTAAAGTATTGTTTTAAATCTTTATTTAGAAAATTAATTAATTGGAATTGAAAGTATTGTTTTAATTCTTTATTTAGAAAATTAGTTAATTGGAATTAAAATATTGTATTAATTCTTTATTTAGAAAATTAATTAATGTGCATGAGAAAAGTAATGAAAGAATAATGTTTTAAATTATTGCATGTGATAAATTTAGAAAATAAAATAAATAAATTACTATTATTCTAAATTTAGGTTTTTTGTGAAAAAGCTATCGAACCTAGAATTTTAGTTTAAATAGGTGTTAGGTCTTTATTTTAAAAACAAAGACAGGAATACACAGGAATAGGTCAAGAATTTAGTTGAAGAAAATTTATTGGAAGATATTGAAGGGATTAGGGCTCTTCTACAAAATTCTTCCAGGAAAGCTATACCAGGTTGGATGAATTCTTAGTTTTGTGTTTTATTAAAAATGTTTCTATTTTTCTCTGCTTGATGTGTGTGTAAAATAATTGCCAAATCCAAAACTCTCTTCTGGTGAATTCGAGTTTTGTTTGAAAACTCATGCCTGATGTGTATTTCTTGTTTGTGGAAAGAACGTAATTTTGTGAAAATTAGGAAAATTATTATAGAAAGTTTGCCAAGTTTTTATGGTGCATGGAAATTGCACGATTTAGGAGAAAGGGTATTTACCTGAGAAATGGTTTTAATTACCTTAAGAAAATAAATTTAATTACACATTAAATTTATTTGGGTTAATTAAATTTGAAAAAAAAAGAATTGAAATTTTGTTAAAATGGAATTATTAGAAAAATATTGTTTTTTGTTATTATTGTTAACATTTTATTAAAATGAAATTATTAAAAAAAATAATTGTTTAATTATTTTCCTGTTTAAATATATATATATAAAATAATTATAAAAAATAAATAAAACAAACTGCACGGTAGCATCTGCTACCGATGGTAGCCGCTACCTACGGTAGTAGTGCTACAGGACGGTAGCAGTGCTACAGGACGGTAGTACTAGCTACCGGTGGTAGCATAGGCTACCGTGACAGGGCTTTTCGGTAATTGTAAAAGTGTTTTTTTTGTTAGTCTTTTTAAATTAAATTCTAAACCCTGTTCACTATTTCGGGTTTTGAACCCAGGGGATTAAATAAATTAAAAATTATTATTATATATATGTATATAAATAAATATATCTATATTCATATATGAGTTTATATATATATATTTAATAATAGATATGTTTCTTTTGGTAGTTATTATAATATTTTAAATGTTATTTTAAATATTATTTAATTACAGTTTGGAATGTTAATTTAAATAAATATGTTGAAAATACATTAGGAGAATTATTTGTATTTTAAATCTTTTTGGACAAATGACAAAGTGAATGTTTTTTTTTAAAAAGTTGTAAATTCTTGTTATCTAGAAATTTGTAAATTGCATGTCATTTATGCTTTGACTGTTTTTTTAAGGAAAGATTGCCTGTAATAGGATCTTGAGTATAATGTGTTCTTAGTCAAGTTTTATTTCAATTTTGATTAAATTGTCATTGTGTCCTATGATATTATTTCTCCTAGACCAGGTGTTGTTGTATAACCTATTTGACATGAGCCATTGTGTGTCTTTGTCCAAATGGTCATTCTTGGGTTGGTATTTGTGTATCCATCACCTGTGTTTGTCAGGATGGTTTATGGTTGCCTGTTTCACCATAGAGTTCTCGTAGAGAGAAACATTTCCCGTTAGTGTCCTAAGAGAGAGAGTGGCTTTCGAGCGGGGGCCGTGCCCAAAGTGGATGACAGGATAACCCATTGAAAGTTAGTTAAAAAGTGATAACCTAATAATTGATTAGGGGGTGGGTAGATTTAAATATTAATTAAGATAAATGTGCCTCGTGCATAGATGAGTGCTTGTACAGGGCTCATGATGTTACGAGAAGGCCTGGAATGGAAAACTTACCACCTTGTCTTCATGAAAGGATTGGTAGGGTCCGCATGAGACTTAGTTGGAACCGGAGGCTCGAGAGAGGTTACCAGGAGAAACCCGAGTATGGGGGCCGAGACCTATGGAGGCTGTACCCTGGTAACCATCAAGCTATGTGATGACACTCTCTTCTTAGAGTCACTAGTGTTTTGTGAGTTGTGTTACATGGATGGTTGTAGAGTCTTGTAGTCCTTTTGTACTTCTCTTGCTTTGCTTGCTTGAGGGTTTTCCACTATCTCCTAGCATGGTGGGGTGTTTCCATTTCAGGATCACATGGTCGGGTGGTAGTGCCACTTCCCATCAGATGTTCTGGATTGTATCTTCAGGCGAGGAAAGGCTTCATTGGTGTTCTTGGATCATGGTTTATGTCCCAACTCTTGTTCGAGATCATTGTTCAGTTGAGACCTTGTGGTCATTGTATCAGACTTTTATGTAACCTTGATATTGTATCCTTGTAACCAGTGATATTATTGGAAGCCATGTATTTATGGATATTGTAATATTATTATGTCAGTGAAATGAATGTCATTGTTTTGATCTTATGTTTAAATGGTTTATGAAAATTGGATACATTGGAATACTTTTATTTCTTTATTATGAAATTTGGATGTATGTGTAGTTTAAACTTAAGTGTTCAATTTATCTTATTAAATGGATTAACTGTGGTGTTAATATAATCTATGAAATTAATCTTCGTTGGTTACCCTTAGGGAAAAATTATGATAGACTTACGTTGTGTTGTTAAACGTGCAATGATTATAGTTAGTACATTTAGTCTTTAAAAAAAAATTTATTACACTCTTTAGTTGCCTAGTTGTGTTGTTTTCCTTTAGGGTTCCTGGCGGGGCATTACAGTGATCCTCTGACGAAATCATCGATTTGAGCACGTGTGACGATGTTAGCAGCCTCCAAAGTATGGTCCTCCGATATGTAGATGGAAAAACCTTTCTTGTACGATTTCTTTTTATAATTTTTTGTACATTTTTTTGGTTTTTTTACATGGATTTTTATCATTTCGGTATTTTTCAGCTCTATTTTAGCATTTTAGGTTTAGGTTTTAGCGTTTTAATTTTTTTTAGCATTTTAGGTCTATGATATAGAATTCTTTGTAGGGATTGTAGTGGTTCTTGTAGTTTACCGCCCTTGGTCTGCTTGTTAGTTCTTTAGATCAATGTTTTACCATTTTTGGTAATTTAGCATTTGAGGTCTTAGAATTAGCATTTTGAATCCTTCTTTTTGCATTTTTGAAAATTTTGGCATTTTGGTGTTATGATTTAGCACTTTGAACTTGTAGATTAGCATTCACATCTTTTTTAGCACTGCCTGTCATGGTTTTGGCATTTTGGTCTCAAAATGATTAAAATTTGATTTTTTGTCCTCCTCTTTGATTGATTTTGATCTGTCTTGATTAATGTGATGTTAATGGGTCGATAAGATAGATAAGAATGACCTCATGATGAATGAGATTTGATGATGAAAGCTCAACGATTTTGATTGAATCTCATATCAGCCGAATAGATTGACAGATAGATTGATAAATTGAATACTAATACTATGTTATGATGTCCTTATAGGAGAATCTAGGTGTTCTATAGCCTCAGGAGAGATTCTCGAAGACCTGGTAGTTGATACTGCTGTGTGGGGGAAAAAGCGAGACTAGGTTAACATGCCCTAATCCTACCTTTTGACACACATTACGGAATACGAAAGAGCCTAGAGATATTGCACAATTGGCTACTTCTTTTGGTGAAAGAGAGAGCCACGGGATATCTATTAGGATTTCTATTCCCTTGTTGAAATTGTAAGATCAAGTAATGCAAGTTCAAACCCTAATCCGAAAATGCAAGTATGAACTAATAACAAGATTGCAGAATTGAGATTAAACAATGAACAACTGTAAATACAAGGATGAAATAAGAATGCAGATGTGTACCCGGAGTCAAAATCGGACTGAAAATGTTCGGGATGGGGGCGCGGGCGCCACTGTCCTGAAAAATGCACCGAAAACTGCTGTTCTGCACTCTGAAACACTGTCGGGAAGTTGTCTGAAAGCTGTCTGTCCGGAGGACCAGGGCACCCAGCGCCTCTGTCCCAGGGACCAGGGCGCCCAGCGCCCCTGTCCTGGCAGGACCAGGGCGCCCAGTGCCCCTATCGCAGTCTTCTGCTCTACAATTTGATATAGAGTGCTGTCTCGACCTTCTCTCTCCGGATCTGTATCCCGCGACGTCGTCTGAATCCCGAAACCTGCAATGATATCTGAAAAAGGGTGTATGGGCGGCTATATAGGGTTTTGCCTTAGTCAAACCCCCACTTCGATGATTTCCACCTCCATGAATAGCCAAGTTGTTTTGTAAAATGTATTGTGTGTGCAAGGTCCAAAAATGCAAGAAAGCAAACTAGAGCAACCTAGGAAGTAAACCCTAATTGCTTGTAAATGATAACATAAATGCTCTAAATCAAGATGCAAAGTGATCTAAAGCATGAATAAATAATGTATTGAAGCTTATGTAAAGACATGAAAACAACATGAAATCATACCCAACCCTCAAGGGAGGAGTACAAGCCAATCTTCAGTCGGTAATCTCCTATTGTTCTTCAATGTCTTCCAAGCCCTAAGTGGATGAATGAATTTGATAGATGCTTGATAGAAGGATGTTGTAAGATGTTGAAGTCTTCAAAGATCTGCTCTTTCGCTGCATATGAAGTTCCTGAAAACAAAATTCCGATCCCTTCAAATGAAGAAAGAGAGCTCTTATGTAGGAAACCCTGGATCGTAAATTCGTATTTTGGCCGACCTAGAGATTGAATATCCCGCCAATTTCTTGGGGTTAAGATTTATTTTATGATTGGATCGCGCTCCTAAAATTTTGGGAAAAATGTCTGGGACTGTGTGCACTCCGGGCGCCACGGTCCCGACAACTTTTCACCAAATTTTCAGGGCTGTCAGATATGATGATTTTAGAGAGAATCCCAAAGTTACAGGTGATTTCGAGATGTTTTGACCCCGAAACCAAGCCCCCAAGTTCGAAATAGGACTTAATTAGGGTTTTTGATTGAGTGATGTATTGGAGGAATAAAATGCAAAGGGCGCACTTTAGTGAAAGGGCCCAACTTTATGATGTAGAGAATGGTGAAATAGAACCTTTAGACCTAATTAATTTGATTAATTAAGTGCTAAAGGGGAAATGCCATGCAAAGTGCAACTGTGCCAAGGTGGGTGCTAAACTAGGTGTTAAATTGTACTACTTTAGCAAGTGCGTACAATTTATGACACTACATTTAGCCCCCACTTTAGCGGTCATATGAGTACTACGTGCATATGCAAGCTAAAGTACAGAAAGTAAACATTATTTGAAAAAGGATATATCCATAAGTTGTCGGACGAAGCCCCCAGCGGCATCTGTAGTGCACAGTTAGGAACCGCACCCTACAAAACACACGTTAGATCACAAAATCACCTAATGCTTACTAGGGAAAGTGATGAAATCTGTGAGTAGCTATATGCCCCCCCTGTTTCGACTTGCTTATTAGGGAGGTGAAACAGGGTAGCATGTTTACTTGCAACAAATTATGTAAGGTAGTATTGATGAGGGGTGTTCACTAAATAGGCTTCATCAGAGCACTTTTTTGAACATCCCGAGAGTAGGGGAAGGAAAATACGATTCCAACGCAACAAACGGCTCGAAAATCACATCTCCCAAACTCAAGTTATGATAAAATGAATGGTAGAGGAAAAATTAGGGTTTCAAAAAGTAAGAATAAACAAACGAGAGTATATACCTCGAAAGTGACACTTGTATTCATCACTTTGTTGATTTCAGAATACTATTCAGTGCAGCGGAGCCCACATAGCCATCATCATGCCTTCACGATGATCGGAGCGTCCCACGAGGATTGAGATCCTGCGCCAGGCCGTGGTCGACGACGAGCCACTGGACGAGGTGAGTTGACTGAACGTTTGACTTTTGATTTTTTGCATGTTGACTTTTCTATGATCGTATACGGGCCCTGAAGGCTGAGCCGGGGCCCACCCAGGGCGCCATGGTCCCTGTGGGGCGCCCTAGTCCCCCCAGGGTGCCATGGTCCCTGACAAGGGCGCCATGGTCCCTGCAGGGCGCCATGGTCCCTGCAGGGCGCCATGGTCCCTGACAGGGCGCCATGGTCCCTGCAGGGTGCCATGGTCCCTGACAGGGCGCCATGGTCCCTGACAGGACACTATGGTCTCCAATCAGGGCTTGGCGAAGGGTTTCAGGACTAGCACACGATGTTTGACAGTTTGCAGTAGTGATTTTGATGATCGAGTACTGATTACGGTTATGTTTTTGTGTTGCAGGGCCTTCCCTTCCGTACATGAGAGAGCATACAATGGGACATATTCTTCACAATTTACGAGATCAGATTCTGCGGCTTACTCAGTCAAAGAGAGACACACTGTCGATAGTGGGATTATGGTATGTGATCCTCATGCCGGCCATTCGGTTCCATCCTGCGATGCTGATAGCATTGATGGAGCGATGGGATCCTGACACATGCACTTTTCACCTTCCAGTAGGAGAGCTGACAATCACACTCAAGGATGTGTACCGTATACTTCGTCTGCCTATCAGAGGAGCGACTGTTACATATGCGACTGATCGGTCAGCGGAGGATCATCAGAGAGAGCAGGTGTATTGCATAGGGAGAGTCATGCCGAGCGAGATGAGAGGTCGCATCATGGTCAGCTGGCTCTTACATCCTACAGGGGAGGTACCCCTTCTGAGATGCCTTATGATAGCCATCATAGCACTAGCCATCTGCCCTAATGGGTGAGGCACGCACATGCATGGGGGTCTCACATGGTGTATCAAAGCGATGGAGAGACACAGGAGAGTGTATGCTTGGGGTCGGAGTATGCTTGTGCATCTCTATCACGACCTTGAGGAGTACGTATTTGGACAGGGTTGTAGTTTGATGACATGCACACTTCTGCAGGTGTGGATTTTAGAGCACTTCACATGCACCAGGCCCGTCAGCTTTCTGCTGAGTACAGTGAGTGAGCGACCTAGGGTGTTCGCTTATCCACTTACCAACGAGTGGAGATTTGGAGATTTATTATATTGGAGAGTGATTTTTGACAGACTGACAGCCGAGGTGACAGTGTGGAGACCTTACCTATGGATGCACAGATGGGATGGGATGGAGAGACAGTTAGCATGCCTACAGAGGAACCGCCTACTGCGGGGACGATATGCACACATCATAGTCCCTTTCTACTTTGACCGAGTACGGAGGTAGTTCAGGCTAGAGCAGTGTGTCCCAGCTGACGTGCCCATCTATACTCGACACTCATGGGTCCTTCCCAGACCTAGAGCAGTAGCGAGACCGATGATAGATGACATTGAGACTACAGACTTAGAGGGATCTGATCAAGATGTAGTCACTGATTATTCTACAGAGCCTGGAGCACAACGGAGGTACGTCTCATGGTTTATGAGATCATATCCAGGTCCTATCTTTCCACCAGATCATCCGACAGGCTATCCAGGCCCATGGAGACATGGAGACCAAGACGAGGACCAGGGATCCAGGTCAGAGGAGCCAGAGGAGGGAGAGGGTCATGAGGAGGCGGGAGATCCTGATCCACCTACAGGCGATCAGCCTAGTGCTGAGGAGGAGGAGGAGGATACAGATAGAGAGGAGGACAAGGGAGATGCAGGTGATGATGCAGATGAGGACGAGGATGAGGATGATGAGGAGAACGACGAGGAGGAGGATAGAGATGATGAGGAGGAGTCGGATGCAGCTCCCCACCATTCAAGAGACGATACCATAGCACTAGATCCATCTCTTATTCCCCAACAGGGGGAACATGAGGCGATACGGAGGCCTGTCCCTATTACCATCCAGTCTACACCCATCGTGGATAGATTATTTGAGCGAGGGGAGCCTAGCGGTTCCCAGGCACAGATACTACCATATCATGATCCCTACTGGTGCGAGGGAGATCCAGGTATAGTAGGTTTATATTGATTGATTGATGTTTTGATGATATAGAATGGTACTAACAAAAATCTATTCTACTACCACAGCTAATGTGCAGGAATGGTGTTCCCTAATTCAGCAGGCAATGACAGATATTTCCACGATAGCACAGATCCCCAGTTCCTCACAGATTGCCTATAGGCCTCAGGGGAATGTGGGTCGGCATGAGGATTTGTTTTTCCCATTCCGAGTACAGGTAGATATATGGAGGGAGAGAGAGAGAGTCCTATCAGAGGACCTCCAGCAGGCGCGGCAGAGAGAGAGAGTCCTATCAGAAGACCTCCAGCAGGCGCGACGAGATCTAGCAGCGGCTCAGACCGAGGCTACCACCTATCGCGCGATCCTTATGGATAGGGATCGCAGGAGTTCCTCTCGGAGTCACTCACGATCTGTATCCCGCTACACACCCATGGGTCCACCTTCATGGCCAGATCAGGAGGGAGCATCCAGTTGACATTCTCCAGCCACTAGCCCTAGGGATAGGAGATGATTTTATGATGTAGGAGAGGCCACATTTTTGGATGTACAGTGACCTATATTTGTATACGATCCACACATATATATATATGTGTATATACATGCTTCTCTTTTGTCTCAAATGTGTTATCTTTAATGCTTAAAACAATGTATATTTTGTTTTGATTAAATCTAATACATCTGGTAAATGTACATGTATGTTCAGAATTTAATCTCCATGTGATTGATTTCTCAATGCTCCATGATTAAATTGATACATGTGTGACTTAATTAAATATTTAATCAAGTACTACATTGATGATAAGGAAGAAATATGCATTAAGTCTAAGAATCATATAACTAATGTGATTTAATTCCGAACTTAAACACAACATGATACGATTCTACTTAACACATAAAGACACTGTATAATATGCTAGCATAATGGAATGTAAATCTTTCACAATTTACATAAATGAATTCAAGACAAACTATAAAGTAAGAAGACACGCTTGTCAGGAATGAAGCAATATAGATTAAACAATATAATATTTAATTCTATTCTGCTTTAATCAAGAAACACTAACATATTATCCAATGTTGAAGAATTAAGCATAATATCTACGCAAGTGCATAGCATTGATAGGTTCTTTAAGAGACGTACTATCTACATCCGCTATTTTGTAAGCACCTGATCCATAATCCTCAATAACGATATATGGTCCAAGTCAATTAGGACTAAATTTTCCCTTTTCTGCAGGTAAGGCATTCACATTGCGCTGATTCTCATAAAGGACTAAGTCACCTACTAAGAAGGAACGTTGAATGACCCTATCATTATAGCTTCATTGTAGAGTTTTGTAATACGCTTGAATATGCTCAAGAGCATTTATACGCTGTTCATCAAGCATCTCAAGCTGTTGAAGTCATTGTTCTCTATAAGAGTCATCATCTACTATACCTTTGAGAGAAACCCTAAGTGATGGAATCTCTAATTCTAAGGGCATAATAGTGTCAGCACCATAAACAAGATTATAAGGAGTAGTTCCCGTAGCAATTCGTACACTCGTTCGGTAGGCCCAAAGAGCATAGATTAGCTGGTTACTCCAATCCTTACCATGCTTATTCACGGTTTTGTGAAGAATTTGTTCAATTATCTTATTAGATGATTCGGCTTGACCATTTGACTGAGGATAGTATGGTGTAGAAAATCGATGTCTGATATGATACTTCTCGAGGAATTTCTTCACGTCCTTGTTCTTAAATGATGTCCCATTATCTGAGATTATAGTAGAAGGTATCCCGAACCGAGAAATGATGTTTTCTAGAAGAAATTGACAAATCACTTCAGCAGTGGTAGAGCGAAGGGGAATAGCTTCTACCCACTTCGTAAAGTAATCTATTGCGGTTATAATGAAGGTGTGCCCTTGAGATGAAGGAGGAGAGATTTTACCAATAAGATCCAAACCCCATGCGGAAAAAGGCCAAGAAGCTACTTGAGAACGAAGTTCTTGGGCAGGAGCATGAATCAGATTATTGTGTTGTTGACATTGATGACATTTTTTAACAAATGAAAAGGAATCCTTCTGCATAGTTTGCCAATAGTATCCCATACGAAGCAATCTATGAACCAAGGATTTGCCCCCAAAATGCCCCCCACAGGCACTTGAATGTGCCTCTTCAAGAGCAACAAGGATTTCCGACTTGTTAAGACAACGAAGGAGAAGACCATCATAACCCCTTCGGTAAAGGATATTAGAAAGAATGATATACCTAGCAGACAGCTTGCGGATTCTAGCCCTAGTGTTCCTATTAGCGGAATCAGGAAAGGTACCATCGGTCAAATATCTTACGATATGCGAGTACCATTCATCTGAGTCTATAAAATCACAACATGTTACCAAGCTAGAATCGTCTACAATAGCTGGAGAAATAAGGTTGTGAATAATGAATTTAAGATCGACCATAGGGTCCTCTAAAGATACTAGAGAAGCCACACATGCCATTGCATCCGCATGTCGATTATCTTTTCGAGGAACAGGTTCCAGAGTATAAGAATCGAAATTTTGTAATAAAGAGATAGCAAGGTCTTTATATTGTGATAATTTGTCTTGTTTTGCTTGATATATTCCTGTTACTTGTCTTATAATCAATTGCGAATCTCCATAGATATGTATGTGTTTTATGTTCAGAGCTAAGGCTGCTTTTATTCCCGCTATAAGAGCCTCATACTCAGCAATGTTATTGGTACACAAGAAATTTAGACGATAGGATAAGGGAATGGGTTTCTTTGTAGGAGAAATCAGAACAACACCTGCCCCCGATCCCGTACGACACTTAGAACCATCAAAGTATAACTCCCAAGTTTCATCTTTCTCTATAGAAAGAATGAAGTCATCAGGAAAGGACTCAGGGTTAGGGAAGGAGAAAGGTGAAGGGGCCTCAACTAAGTGATCGGTCAACGCTTGTCCTTTAATTGCTCTTTGTGAAACGAATTTAAGGTCAAACTCAGTTAACATCATAACCCACTTAGCTAGACGTCCTGATAAATCAGTTTTAGAGAAAAGATGCTTCAAAGGATCAAACTTTACCATGACGTGGACTTCTGAATTTAAAAGATAATGTCTCAATTTCTAAGTCGCAAACACCATGGCCAAGCATTGTCTTTCTATCGCAGAATATCGGGTCTCATAATCGAGTAAGGTACGACTTATGTAATAAACTAGACATTCCTTACCATCTTTATCATGTTGTGCCAATAATGCTGCGAGAGCATGAGAGGAAGTAGCTGTATACAGAAGGAAGGGTTTAGAAGGTTTGGCAGGTTGAAGAATAGGAGGACTAGCCAAATACACTTTCAAATCTTCAAATGCTTGCTGACAATCCTCATTCCATTGAAAAGTGATATCCTTTTTAAGAAGTTGAGTAAAAGGAAAGGTACGATCTGCAAGCTGAGACACAAACCTACGAATAGCTTGAATCTTTCCTTGTAAGCTTTTAAGTTGAGACACATTTCTAGGAGGTGGCATGTTGACAATAGCATCTATTTTCTTAGTATTCACCTCAATCCCACGATGCGAAACTATGAACCCTAATAGTTTTCCACTATCCACACCAAAAACACATTTTTGGGGATTCAAGCGCATGCGATATTTACGAATTCTTTCAAAGATTTGATGAAGGATTTTAACATGATCTATGCGAAGAAAGGATTTGACCAAAATATCATCAACATAATCCTCTAAAATCTTATGCATATAATCATGAAAGATAAGGGTCATCGCTCGTTGATAAGTTGCACCGGCGTTTTTAAGTCCAAAAGGCATCATTATCCAACAAAACATACCCCAAGGAGTGGTGAAAGTAGTTTTGAATTGATCTTGAGGGTTAATAAAAATTTGATTGTAGCCTGAAAAACCATCCATGAAGGATAACAAGGCATGTCCTGCCATAGAATCAACTATCATGTCGATGTTTGGAAGAGGGAAATCATCTTTCAAAGAAGCCTTATTTAGATCCCGAAAGTCAGTACACATTCTTATTTTGTTGTCTGGTTTAGCCATAGCGACAATATTTGAAATCCATGGGGAATAGTCAATAGGGCGGATAAATCTAGCCTCCAATAACTTTTCAATCTCAGCCTTAACAAGCAAAGCTACCTTAGGATTCATTTTTCGAATCTTTTGTTTCACGGGCTTAGCATCAGGAACTAAGACAATATTATGAGTAACGATCTTAGGATCTATACCAGGCATGTTAGAATATGCCCAAGCAAAGATCTCAGGGAATTCATGCAATAGTTCTTCATATTGTTTCTGTTCCTCTTCATCCAAACATTTCCCAATTTTAATGACTTTCTCTTTATTGCAAGGATCCATCTTAACATCAGTGGTGTCACTTATGAGAAGATTACTTTGTTGAGGAGTATCCTTTAACTGAGGGAATTCTTTCGCAATCTCGTCATTATCAATCTCTTTTCCAAAATAGGCTTCAGTGTTCAAACAATAAGGGAGTCCCCTATTGTGATGATAACGAGGAAGAGTGTCATAGGCTCCCAAGAACTCAGCTAAAGCATCGTCGGTAGGGAAGACATCCAAAGCACAGGCACACAAAGGATCCCCATCAATATACTCAGGATGTTGTATTGATAAAGATGTAGAGATAGCATTAACACTAATGCATGGTCTTTTAGAAGCTTTAGTACGTTTGCAGGGATTAAAGCCAAGTCCAAAGGCATAATTGTGAAAATTAGTCTCTAGAGGAACTCTTATCCCTTGTTCATGAGCACCACAACCTTTTCCATGATACCCATGCTTAGCAAAAATGTGAAAACCACGACCATAACGATCAGCCATTTCAGGAAGAGAAGGTGGTTTTTCATAAGACAAAGAATCAAACTCTTCATAATTAGAGATGTGAGGAGAAGAAGTTTGAGAGGCGGCCACAAAATTATTACTCATAGATTCAGGTAAGGTTGATTCTTTCTTTTCAACTTTATGATTTTCAGCTTCTTCCTTCTTTTCAACTTTAATTTCTCTAGAAGGAACCTTATATTCACCCACAAAGGTAGGATTAAAATCAAGGGATCCCCAATCATCGTCTTCGAGGATCTTCCTAGGATCAAAATCCTTCTTATGTGTAGTTTCAAGTCGAGAAGAATCTTCTCCAAGAGCTCCAGACTCATCCAAAGAATTTTGATCATCGGAGAGCGAGGATTCACCGATAGGTATCTTATTTAAAGATTCATCACTAGATGAGGACGGCTTAGAAGAACCCCCCTTAGAAGTGGATGTTTGCAAACAAGCTTGAAAATTAGTATCACCTATCAAGGTATATGTCTTATTGTTATAAATAAATTTAACTTGTCTATGCAATGTAGAAGGGACAGCTTGCATACTGTGAATCCAAGGTCTCCCCAGTAGCAAGTTGTACGTTAAATTTCCCGACATAACATGGATAGGTGTAGGCAAAGTAACAGGCCCCACTGTGATGGGTAAGGTGATAGTACCTAATGAAGTTTTAGCCACATTATCAAAGCCTCGAATAGGATGAGAGTCTGGTTCAATTAAGGATGTATCCACATTCATCTTATGCAAAAGATTAATGCTACACACATTAAGACTAGAGCCATTATCTACTAGTGTTCGCCTTATAGCAGTGTCTTTTCATTATAACCACAATCATCAAGGGATCATATTGATGTTGGATTTCACTAGTAGGCAACTCATCTTGGGTAAACACAATTTGAGCTTTAGGATTCATCACAGAGTTAACCAAAGATGCTATATTACTAGATGTATTCGGTGGAGGAACATTCAAATCTTTCAAGGCATCTTGTAACATTCCATGATGAGCGGAAGAAGTTTGAATCAAATCCCAAAGGGATATCTTAGCAGGGGTAGCTTTAAGTTGTTCTATGAGATCATATTCCTTTCCAAGAACTTGTGAAATACGTGGAGCTTGTGGAAGAATCGGTTGAGGATTCGGAAGAGAAACTGGGATAACAGGAGGAGGACTAGGTTGCCTATTATTTCTGGTATGATAAGTATGGGCAACCGCATGATAACTCTCTCTAGTTATTTGCTTGGCATAATTATAAGGACTTATAGGTTTTCTTCCTTGCACAGTGATGATTGGTTTATTCGGAGTACGAAAGGAATCATGATCATACCCTCCTTGGACAGTAAGGAGAGGTGACTTAGAAACTTGAAAGGTGGGAGAAGGATAAGCTCCTTGGACTTCAAAGAGAGGCTTTTTATGATCATTCAAGTTTATCATGTTAACTAATTTAGAAGTTTTGTTTTTGTTTAAAGATTTCGATAAAGCCACAAAGTCATCAAGAGCATCATCCAACAAAGCATGATCATATCTATTGAAAGGTTTATCTTTTGATTCAAAAGGAGACATCTCCTCATAGAGGGGATTGTTGAAAACAACCATGTTACTAGATTTAGTGGAAGAGTTGATAGGAATGTACCCTTGAGAGGACTCATTCAACTTATCTTTCTCATCACAATGAAATGGCATAGTAACAAGGTTTATGAGTTTTTGGTAAAATGAAGGTTTGGCATCTTTAGGGTTTAAAAACTCATCTAAAGCTTCATCTAATTCATCTTGGCTATACTCATAATAATCATCGAAAGCATGAACATTTTGCAAATAAAATTCTGACATTTTGAAAAGATTACACAAAACTTAAACACCCAATGCAACGAAACACACTTTTTTTTTTTTTCTTTTCTTTTTAATGAAAATGAAATGAAAACACACTAACTCTAGATCTAGATCTAACAAATGTAATGCAAGAGGAAGCAATGACAGATTCACGTCGGGTTCACCAAAATGTGTAGGGGAAAAAGCGAGACTAGGTTAACATGCCCTAATCCTACCTTTTGACACACATTACGGAATACGAAAGAGCCTAGAGATATCGCACAATTGGCTACTTCTTTTGGTGAAAGAGAGAGCCATGGGATATCTATTAGGATTTCTATTCCCTTGTTGAAATTGTAAGATCAAGTAATGCAAGTTCAAACCCTAATCCCAAAATGCAAGTATGAACTAATAACAAGATTGCAGAATTGAGATTAAACAATGAACAGCTGTAAATACAAGGATGAAATAAGAATGCAGATGTGTACCCAGAGTCAAAATCAGACTGAAAATGTTCGGGACGGGGGCGTGGGTGCCACTCTCCTGAAAACTGCACCGGAAACTATTGTTCTGCACTCTAAAACACTGTCGGGAAGCTGTCTGAAAGCTGTCTGTCCGGAGGACCAGGGCGGCCAGTGCCTCTGTCCCAGGGACCAGGGTGCCCAGTGCCCCAGTCCTGGCAGGACCAGGGTGCCTAGCGCCCCTATCCCAGTCTTCTGCTCTGCAATTTGATATAGAGTGCTGTCTCAACCTTCTCTCTCCGGATCTGTATCCCGCGGCATCGTCTGAATCCCGAAACCTGCAATGATATCTGAAAAAGGGTGTATGGGTGGCTATATAGGGTTTTTCCTTAGTCAAACCCCTTCTTCGGTGATTTCCACCTCCACGAATAGCCAAGTTGTTTTGTAAAATGTATTGTGTGTGCAGACCTAGTGTGTGTGCAAGGTCCAAAAATGCAAGAAAGCAAACTAGAGCAACCTAGGAAGTAAACCCTAATTGCTTGTAAATGATAACGTAAATGCTCTAAATCAAGATGCAAAGTGATCTAAAGCATGAATAAATAATGTATTGAAGCTTATGTAAAGACATGAAAACAACATGAAATCATACCCAACCCTCAAGGGAGGAGTACAAGCCAATCTTCAGTCGGTAATCTCCTATTGTTCTTCAATGTCTTCCAAGCCCTAAGTGGATGAATGAATTTGATATATGCTTGATAGAAGGATGTTGTAAGATGTTGAAGTCTTCAAAGATCTGCTCTTTTGCTGCATATGAAGTTCCTGAAAACAAAATTCCGATCCCTTCAAATGAAGAAAGAGAGCTCTTATGTAGGAAACCCTAGATCGTAAATTCGTATTTTGGCCGACCTAGAGATTGAATATCCCACCAATTTCTTGGGGTTAAGCTTTATTTTATGATTGGATCGCGCTCCTAAAATTTTGGGAAAAATGTCCGGGACCGTGTGCACTCCGGGCGCCACGGTCCCGACAACTTTTCACCAAATTTTCAGGGCCGTCAGATATGATGATTTTAGAGAGAATCTCAAAGTTACAGGTGATTTCGAGATGTTTTGACCTCGAAACCAAGCCCCCAAGTTTGAAATAGGACTTAATTAGGGTTTTTGATTGAGTGATGTATTGGAGGAATAAAATGCAAAGGGCGCGCTTTAGTGAAAGTGCCCAACTTTATGATGTAGAGAATGGTGAAATAGAACCTTTAGACCTAATTAATTTGATTAATTAAGTGCTAAAGGGGAAATGCCATGCAAAGTGCAACTGCGCCAAGGCAGGTGCTAAACTAGGTGTTAAATTGTACTGCTTTAGCAAGTGCGTACAATTTATGACGCTACAACTGCATCTTGGACAGGTCGATCTTGACATTATAGACATATGCAGATTATCATCACTGATAGATATGCCTCGATATACAATTAATTGAGGTTTGTTGAATGCAGTAGCCGAGAGATGGTATAGAGATCATAACACCTTCCACCTACCTACTAGCGAGATGACAGTGACATCGGAGGACATCTACAGGATTCTACACATTCTCGTTGTTGGAGATATTGATTTTTTTGATTTGGCCAAGCAAGATAGTATAGATGCCTTGCAGAGGATATTTCACAATGAGCACATTTGCAGATACAACATCTCTTGGTAGGAGATGCTTGATTTTTCATATGTTCCACTTCCTTCTAGTCTTGCCAGATTCGTTGGAGGATTCATTTGTATTGACCATAGGTCAAAGGGATTATCAGTTGGCTGGGGTCGCTTGCTAGAGTAAATGATTACACAGGGAACACGGTTCTCCTGGGGTTCATACATGCTTGCACATCTATATCATGATCTTTATAGGGTTGTGTATCTTGGAGCCACCAATCTCTAAGTAGGCATTATATTACTTCCAATTTGGGTCTAGGAGCACATTGCCATTACATGTCCATTGGCAGATAGGGATCGAAAGACTGGGAGACACTCTATCTATGGTTATATAGGTGTGGTTGTCCAATGAAACTTGGGCAAACTTTAGTACTGGCGAAGGGTGTTGGATGACCAGGATATAGTTATTTGCAGGTTGTATCGAGATTGTGAGCCATGGCCAAAGGATGGGCTCAAGATGCCTTATGTGTTTTCTTCTTGGTACCTAATTAGATGCACACCATATGTTATAGAGTTCTTTATTGTTACTTGAGTGTTAAGGTAGTATGACTCAAGTATAGGGTCCTCCTCAGGTGAAAACTCACTATGCATGAATATGACAAGATGTGGCTGATTGGGGACTGACTATTTCTTGTTATGCAGCTTGTGCAGAGTACCTATCACTTGTGTTGTAGGATTCAAATTATCTTCCAGGTACTATTGATGCAGGGATGACCACCGAGTACACTCAATATTTTTTTGTACATCCATTTCCTCAATTATCATGTCTTAGAGGATCCAGTGCCAATAGTTGATGACGAGGAGGATCAACCACCTCATAGGGCATCAAGATGGAGGAGGGTGGAGCAGGTAGAGGGGGTGATGGTGGTGGAGATGATAGTGTTGGTAGAAATGGCGGTGGTAGAGCTAGCATCTCAACAATAGGAGCATGAGCTAGGAGCTACCCAATGATTGGGAGACACAGGTACTTAGAAGGAGGAGGTCGGGGGGGCAGATAGGATAGGTGTAATAGGAACCATAAGATCAAGCCAAGCAATAGGCACCTCAAGAGGCACAACATCAACCTCTTTAGATTCAAATTAGAGTGTCATCCCACTAGAAAGAGGTACAAATTAGAGGCCTAGAAAGGTTATTGTAGTAGCTACAGGGGTAGGTTAGACAATTATAGGCTCAGTTGCAACAGATAGACACAGATGCATGCTCAAATTTCTGCACTATAACCAAGAGGGATACTGCTATTCAAAGATATGGTCATGCTGAGTTGCTAGTGCAGAGTTTGCAGTAGACAACAACCAAGGGAATTACTCAAGATACCATGAGGGATCTCGTATATCATTTAGGATGAGATGATTATTAGAGGGGTCTCTTTTTTTAGGTTGTGCCCTCAAAGAGATGAGCAGAGTCATATATGCATAGTTCCAGACATGGGGGATCTCAGTGGAGCACAGAGAGTTGAGGTGTCACAGGCCCTAGGAGAGATCTAGGTGCAAGAGGATTAGGTCCTTCAGGTGGTGATGTAGTAGGCACAAATGTTGTTAAATCCTCAGATTCTAGGGAGAGTACAGCTCATTGCCCCACTTGATGTTGATGTCACATATTTGATTTTGTTGTATTTACTTTTAGGAAACATTTGATGATTCACACAATTCATTTTTATGTTGTATCTCTCATAATTTATGATATCATTGTATACTGGACATTAATTCCTTTTTATTATATGAGATGCAGGGGAGACTTGATGAGATACCTATATGATTTTATGATGTGATGGATGCACTTATTGACATTATTGATGCATTTAATTTTTACATGCTCTATATGTTTTATGGCATATGATGAATGCATTTATTTACATGATTATGTCTTTAATTTCTATATGATGTATGTGGCTTATGAGTTTTATTGATGATAACATGCAGTGCATGATGGATCTATTTATGATGGTTTATTCTTCTGAGTGAACATGAGATGGATGAAAATGAATATATATGATTATGTTTTATGAATGATGCAATGATTTTATATACTATGCTATGCACATGCAATGAAATGATGATGTTATGCACTATGATGATATGAGATGTCTACTGATATGATTCCTTCTATCTTTATGCATGTATCACTTTTCTTTTATGCTTAACGATTCAATGAAAATGGGAAATGTGATATTTTATACAATGTGATGATATGTGAATGCCATATGCAATGAATGGACTAACTAAATGAATGTCATGTTGTGCAATGATAATGAAATGCAATGGTTGATGAACAATGCAATATGCATGATTTTCTTTTATTTTTGTTAATGTCCAATGTACTCAATCACATAATAATAGAGATAACACCCTTTTTGAAGCCTTCAGCCTTGGAAAAGAGGAACACCTAGAATGCTTATGTAAAATGCAATTGACTATATATGCAAAAACTAATTAATGCAATGTTGCGATCAGACTGATCATTTGATCATGCTTTTTATCATCATTAAGCCTTTAAAATGTGGTAAGAGAGTGCAAACATCAATGATATAATTTAACCATGATGACTTGTGCACTATTTACCCAGATTTTCATATTGCAAGTTATCACAAGCATCGAGGTATAATTAAACCAAGATGACATGAGTGTTTCTTGTGTTCCAACAAACAAAAGTTAATCATCTTCCTATGCAAATTTGATATATCCTCAATGATGCATTATTGATCATGTCCTACGAAAAATTTGAACATTACAAATGGTTAACTGATAGACAATAGACAAATAAAATATCATGCTCCTTCCTTGTTTTTCCAGTTCAAGACATCCTTGAGTTACTCAGGAGGCATGATTTCAAAAATCATAGACAACAATGAAAGATTCTTGCTACAATGCTTAAAATCATGTTTCAAAAGATATCACCCGTTGAAGTTTGTTTATAAGATGTTGAGTTTGATTTTGATACTTGTTAAGGTTAGATCGATGTCCTATGTTGTACATCAAGATTTTTGTTGTACAAGTGTGGTCTTACTAGTACTTTGTCTATTGTATTTAAGCTTAATGCATATTACTGTCAACTAGGCTCAAGATTTTTCCCTCAATCCAGAAACAAACCTTTATTATGGGTATATACAATGATCCAAACCATACTAAGATTTGACCTATGATGCCCATGTATGTACAAAATGCTTTATTATGGACATGTACAATGACAATGAATGGATGCAAGCAGAAACATGCATGAACGAATAGATGGAAGAGCTAGCTAAAAACTAGCGCTTGTTTCCAGGTTTTCACAACTTGTTTTTATTGCACTTTTCTCATATTTGATTTTTTAAAATATTTTTCTCCTTTTTCACTTTTTTTTTTTCCCTTTTTTTTTTGTATTTTTTTCCTTTTTCACTTTTTTGTTGTATTTTTTTCAGACATAAATTTTTTTTCAGATGGATGCTATTGATGGGTTCCTTGAGGTGATCTCCTTTTTCTATTAATAACTGATAGGCATTGGACCCATATCCAACTATGATGACAAAAGGACGCAACCAGCTTGCCTCAAACTTCCTTTTCTTTTCTCGATCTTGTTGGTTGCATGGATTCTCCTTTAGCACTAGATCTACAACTTGAAATGCCTTAGGGTTGACCTTGTGATTGTAACTTTTGTACATTCAATGTTGATATTCTCTCAAGTGACCAAAGGAATTTTGACAATGTTCTTGCAATAATTCTAACTCCTATAGTCTAGATACTCGCTTTTCTTCATCTGAAATTAAACCCCTGAGTGAGACACAGAAGGAAGGTATCTCCACCTCAATAGGCAATATGGTTTCAAAACCATAAATAACATAATATGGTGTGACACCTGTAGGTGTGTGGATGCTAGTTCTATATGCCCATAAAGCAGGATTTTGTTAAACATGCCAATCTCTACTAGTGTCATTGACTATGTTTTTCAGGATTTTCAATTTTTTTTTAATTGGATGCTTCTACCTGACTATTTCCTTGTGGATAATATGGTGTAGAGAATCTATGCTAGATCTGAAATTTTTCACAAAGCTCTTGTATATTTTGATTCTTGAAAGGTTGCCCATTATTAGTGATGATAGTCATGGGAATGCCATAGCAACATATGATATAATTTAAGATAAAAGAAACAATCTATTTCTCTATGAAATTTGTGAGAGTTACCATTTCAATCCATTTTGTGAAATATTTTGTAGCAATGAGGATAAATTTGTGACCATTGGATGAAGGAGGCTGAATTTTTCCCACTAGATCAAGACCCCGCTAGCAAAAATGCCAAGATGTTGCTAGAGTATGAAGCTCCTATGCTAGTGCATGTATGATATTTCCATGTATTTGATATTGTTTGCACTTCTTAGAGAATCAAAAAATATACCATTCCATAGTTGGCCAATAATAGCCCAATCGTATGAGTTTCTTCGAGAGAGTAAGACTACTTGGATGAGTTTCACAAATACCATTATGAACTTTTCTTAAGGCCTTCTCAAATTCTTCTTGCTCAAGGCATACGAGGAGAGTTCCATCTAGAATTCATTTATAAAGAGTGTCAGTGACAACAGTGTAATGAGCAAATTGTTGAATGAAATTTTGCTTTTGGTTCCTTGACAAGTCGGGAGGGAGAGTGTTATCTTTCAAGTATGTATAGATTTGGCCATATCAGGAGGAATCAGCTCTAACTTGGTGATAGATAATTTGGGTATTAGGATAGTGATGGAAAGGGTAAAACAATTCTTCCACTAGGAATTCATAACAATCTTGATTTTCCTGTGTCTAAAGAAAAGAAGCAAGTGTTGCCATGGAATCTACTGCTTTATTGTCATTCCTTGGAATCTTCTCAAAAGTAATTTCCACAAAATACTTTTTGAAGTCATTGACCATCTTTTTATAAGGCATTATCTTATCATCTTTTGTTTGGTAATCAATGTTCACTTGATTGATGACCAACTGAGAATCTCCATAAACTTGTAACTATGTGATGTTTCATTATATAGCCATCTTTATTCCTATGACCAATGCCTCATATTCTACTATATTGTTGGTGCAAGGAAATTTCAATCTATATGAATTCAGAATAGTATGACCTTGAGGTGTGATAAATAGTATGCCTCCTCCTGGTCCATACTTTGTATAAGAACCATCAAAATAGAACTTCTAGGTTTGTTTGGTAACTGTGAGAATATCAACGTTTGGGAATTCAATGTGCAATAGATGATCATCATGAAGTGGTTCTTCTACTAGCTAGTCTGCAATTATTTGACCTTTGATATATTTTTTTCAACATACTCAATATCAAATTCACTTAAGATTATGAACCGCTTTGCTAATCATCCAATTAATGTTTCCTTGTTGAGAAGATTCAATGGATCTATTTTGGCTACCGGTTTGATTGAGTGAGCTAGCATATAGTGCTGCAAATTCTAGGATTTAAACACTATAGATAAGAATGCTTTCTCAATTGGTGAGTAATTGAGCTCGTATCCAGCTAAGGTCCTGCTTATATTATAAATGGTTCATTCTTTTCCTTCATGATCCTGTTGTGTGAGAAGAGATCCCAGTGATACTATTGAGGCTGATATGTAGAGAAATAATGGATTGCCTTCAATTGGTGACATTAACAAAGGCAAGTTCATCATATATTCCTTTATTTTGCTGGAGGATTCTTCACATTGGCCGTCCCATTTCAAATGAATATTTGTGTGCAATAGATGAGTGAATGGATGACACCTAGATCCGTTATTTAAGCAATGAACCTTCTGATGGACTAGAGTCTTCCTTGAAGTGACCGTATTTGATTGATATTTTTAGGTGATTCCATTTCCATAATCTCCTTTAATTTATCCAGATCTACCTCTATGCCTTGAGTTAAACCAATGTATCGTAGAATCTTTTCAAAAGTAATGCCAAAAACGCATTTCTTTAGATTTAGTCGTAGCTTATGTTTTTCTAATCGGTCAAAGATCTTTTCCAGTTTCTCAAGATGTTCATCTGTATTGTATGATTTAGCTAGTGTATCATCCACATAATCTTCCATGAATGTATGCATCATGTCATGAAATATTATTGTCATTTCTCTTTGGTATGTAGCATCTGCATTCTTTAGTCCAAAAGGCACGACGTTCCAGTAGAAAGTACCCCATGAGTATGTGAAAGCCATCTTCTATTGGTCTTTAGGTGTTATTTTGATTGGATTATACCTCGAGAAATTGTCCATTAGATAAAACATGGTGTGTCCAACTATTAAGTCCACAATGATGTCTATATTGGGAAAAGGAAAGTCATACTTTTCACATGCTTTATTGACATCCCTAAAGTTTGTGCATACTCTGATATTTTTGTCTAGCTTGGAAAAAAGAACTATGTTTGATACCCACTCTAGATATGCTACAGGCCTGATAAACCCCACATCTAGTAATTTCTTCAATTATTCTTTAACAAGTAAGGCTATGTGAGGATGCATCTTTCTCAGCTTCTGTTTGATAGGTTTATCTCCTTGAGATACATTTAAATGATGCATTATGAGATTTGGATCTAATCTTGGCATATTTGCATATGACTGGGCAAAGCTTACTTGTCTCCTTGGATAGAGTCCATGCTCTGACAAATGACCCATCAAATATTTTGAGTGGTTTTGATATTGGTTGTTGTTTGGAAGTTGATGGTTTTCCATATGATTTAGGAGAGAGCGGTAACTCTGGTAGTTAATATTCTCCTATTTCTTTGTCTTTTAGCTACACCTTTTTCTCAAAACTCTCTAAAATTAAGGTAAATGCCTTCTATTTGGGTGGTGTACTAGAAGAGGATACATCTCTATTGTGTGAAACAATGGCCTCTTGCATTGATTTCAAATTATTACAATATTTGAAAGGATTTGAGTTGGCTGAAATTATGATTTCTTGTATATCATGAATCCATGGTCTTCACAAAAGTATGTTGTAATATAACTCTAGCACCAAAACTTGACACGTTGTATCTTTCTGTAAGGGTCCTACTTCGATCGGTAACACTACAATTCCTTTGGAGGAGAATTATTCTTCATCATATGCTTTTATTGTGATCTTTTTGCAGGGATTAAATGCATCTTCGGAATAACCTAAGGCACGAATAAGACAATGAACAAATGTTAAGGTCAGCTCCTCCATCTATTAGGACATGTTTAACACATATTTTATGAATGAGAACCTCAATATGCAAGGAAGCATTATGCAGATGTTACAAATAAATGTCATCATCTTTAGTGAATGATAGGCAATGAGTCATTGTTAGGTGTTCCACCATGGTTTGGAATTGATCAACACCGGGATCTTTGGGGACTGTAGTATCTACTAGAGCTTTTTCTAAAATCTCTTTATGCATGGGTGAAAGTTTCAAAAGTTCCATTTTTGATATTTGCACGAGGGTTTTCCTTAATTGATCCACTATATTATAGTGTTTGGAAGTGAATGATGTGATGGTTGTAGGACTTGGAAAAGTAACTTTGGTTTTGCTTCTTGTGATAGCATGTGCAGGTTCTAGTTGTTTCTTTTCTTTGACCACAATAAAATTAACCATATTATCATAGGTGTAATCATAGCTTACTTTTTCTTTGCCTTTTCCATCTCGTGACGTTGATGCTTCACCCTTTTCATAATTTAGGAGTGGTGTTTTGAACACGATATGTGAGTCATTTGTTTTATGCCCATCCACAGTTATGACTTTGTTGTCTATCAAGTCTTGAATGACATGGTTTAGTCATTGACAATCATTTTTTTGATGTCAATTACTTCGATGATAATCACAATAATGATTGTCATTCAACCATGTAGGTTTAACCTTTGGCTCAAAATCCCTTACTTCTGGTAATCAATTTATTTGCAAGAAGTGTTTTCAATGCTGATCCAAGTGGTTTGCCAATGTTGGTAATTTTTTTTTGAAAATTGGTGGAAGGTGGTTTAGGTTTGTTATTATTATGTTGAGCCACCATTGTATGACTTGATAGATTGAATATGGGTTGTTTTGGTTTTAAATTATTATTATCCACTATTCTATCATTGACAATGTTTCTATTCTTATTCCAAAACTTAGGTTTGTCAGTGTTGTTATTAGTATTATTGGAAGAATTAACTCCTTTATAAATTTTCAACAGTCCTTTCTTGACAAAAGATTCTTCAATCCTGATTCAACCATAAATCATATTGTCAAACAGATAAGGACAAATATCTTGCAGTGAGTATCTCTTAGTAGTTCCCCTTTGGATATCGTGAATTTATGTTTGAAGTATTTATATTTGTTGAGTAAGAGCTAAAAGGGGATTATCCATATTATTCCTTACTTCACTGTCTCGGTTATTTTGAATTCTTTCATTGCGGGTATCACTGGTATGATTTTGAGTCTCACTTGTCCTTTCACTTTTTTTCAATATTTTGATATTAAAGTCAATAGGTAACTTGGCACCTTAATATGCCAACATAAGGAAATATTTCTCTTTATCCATTTCAAGGACCTTTTTCATGAATTTACTAAATTTTGGATCTTCAGTTATTTCCTCATCATCATCATTTTGAGTACGACACCCATATTATTGAAAGAAAGGATTTTCTTCTACCATTGTAGATTTTTATTTTCATTTTTGTTGTCTCAATTTCTACTTTTGATTTCTAGTCAAAACTGAAATACAAGTATTTGAGATTTTAAGATTTTCGATCCGTGTCAAAGTGCAAGTTTCTGATGCAATTTGACCAAGCACAATAGGAAAGATCTATCCTATCAATAATGACAAGGTTAATCTAATCTAACATTTTAGCTTCACGAACAATGATGATAAATCCTACTAAAGAAACTATGTTGAAGAAATCAGATATCAAGGATGTTGATTCTTCACTTAAGATGTTTGGATCTTAAATTTAGTTGAAAATTATATACTTGTAAAACCTGTATTCCCAGTTTCAAATTTTGTTGACAAAAATATCCTGAGAAGTACTCTGAAAAGGGTATCTAGAACTGTGTTTAAGTTTATGAGAAAAGTTGTATTTTAATCTCTGTCTGAGGTGAAAATCCATAGATGTACTAAAAGAAGGTATGAAAATGCTACACTTCTCACCCAAAACGCTACTCTAGACATTGAAAACGCTATGTTGTCCTCTTGACATGTTACTCTATCCTATCAAAATGCTACTTTGGGGTTTTAATGTGTTATTCTACTCTGTATTTTTGTATTTTGTGATGTGCTATTGGACAGTTTTGATATGTTAAAGTATGAACTGAGAACGCTAAAGTTTCACCTACGAAACTAAAGTTTCTTCTAGGAACACTAAAGTTTCACCTTGGTGTGCTAAAGTTTCTACTAGGTGTGCTAAAATTTCACCTAGGTGGGATAAAATTTCACCTAGGAATGCTAGAGTTATGAACTTATACTTTATTATGTCACTTAGGAATGCTAAACTATTGTGTGATGGGTATTTTGACAATTTGATCTTTGTAGTAGAAATTTGATAAGTCTCAATGGATGATATTTTAATTTGATTCAAAAACATAGAAGCCAAATTTTTAATAGATTGCCTTTGTCTCAAAGTATAACATCAAGTGTATGTTCAAGACTTTGAATAAATCCCAATTTTCTACAAATATATATAACATAAAGAAACACCAAGTAGTTCTATCCTAAGGAGAATTGGCTTCACAACTATTTCTCAGCCCACATCTCAGTACCCTTTTAGCTCACACAACCTTTTCACCCTGTAAAGGGTGCCCATGCTTTTTCCTTTGTGAGAGATAGTGGAATCCCATTAGGAGCCTTGCAATAAGTACTCAAAAGGGGAGTTCACACATATGCTCAAGAGGGACATAGGGTGAGTATCTTCGGGAGAGATTCTTCCCCCTCCCTGCACTGAGAGAATAGAAGTGTTCAAAGGTGAACTGGGTAGCTTCTATCTAAAAGAGGTACTAGTAAGGGAATTTGTTTGGTGTGTTAGGGTAAAAAATCAATTAAGAGGTCTCCCATCCTTGAAAACTAAGGATTAATATACCGAAAGGGACAAAGGAGAGCTATTCCCAAGCACTATCATTGACTTCTATTTTCATCGAAATCACTTTTATTTTAGAGAGGGTTAGATGAACTTGGTGTTAACTGTTCCCACTTAGGTCATTCACCTCTCACCGAGTCTTATGGGATACTAGAGAGGGCATGCTCGCTAAAGATATTGCAGTAATGGAAAAAAAATGTTGAGTCTAGCTAAAAGATCACCCAATGAAGGGGAGAACATACTCACCTATCATCTTAGACACAAAAGACATGTTGTTATTTGATCCTTTAATTAATATATGTGCCTAGTTTAAACAAAAATGCAATAATCCCGTGGCTGCAAACAATGTTAGTAGTTTATGATTGAGTCTTTGGCTACAAAAGGTTTTATAACTTCAGTCTCTAAAAACATGAACAATACCTATAATACATAAAAGTTGAAATTAGTTTCTGGGAATTAAAATTCTGCAAGCAAAACTAAAAACACTAAATAAACTCATCTAAGCACTATTTTGTGCTATTAAAATGCTATTCTGCGAGCTAGAAACACTACTTTGTAAGACCAGAACACTATTACATGAAATTAGAATGCTAAAATATCATAGATAAATGCTGTTCTATAAAACTAGAACATTATTCTGTGAAATTAGAATGCTATTCTGTGAGACCAAAACGCTATTGTGGAAGAAATATGCACTAGAACATGCTTCTCATATGCTAATCTAGAAGCTAGAGAATAATGAAATTTCTCCTTGAAGCACTAAACTAGTTCCCTGAATTTATTTGTCAAGAAAAACTTTTGAAAAGAAATATGTTCAAATTTGGGGCTAGGCCCCATGGTGGGCAACAGAAATGTATGCTGAAAATAAGGTGTTAATCATTAAACAAACCTAAAACACACAAGATGAGATGGCAATATGGAAAGCAAATTAATAATTAGAAATACAAACTCAGCCTTCCTAAAGGTGTCCCATCTTCCTCTAATTCCAAGGATTTTGTTGATCTTTTTGATGTGACTCTCAGTAGCAGCATGATAAAAAAATGACTACTTGAAATATAAGTAGCTACATAATGTGAACTAAATGCATGATTGATATGATATGTGATGTTATGCTAAAGATTATGCTAAAATGTTATGTTAATTAGTAATTGCTAAAATATATATTTGAAGATGATAAAAGTGCATAATTAAGCTAAGATAAATTGGGTTGATTGATTGAAATGAGATTCATTTATAGATTTCCAAGGCCAAGGCTAAGGTGGCAGGATACAACGATTGAGATTCAGTTTAGAGATATCAAGGGCTAAAAATGAAGAAGTTAGAGAGGAGGTTGAGATAAGACACTTGTTATCCATTGAGGAGACAAGTGTTAAATATTTCTCAACAAATTCCAACAAGAGGGAAAGTGTCAAGGGGATAAAGGACATGTGGCGAGGGTGCCATGTGTACTCAAGAGATAATATCCAACCCATAGGAGGTTAGAATGAGGAGGTTGGAGAAGATAGGTTAGTAAACCCTTGGCTAAATTGGATGGGTTAGGTTAGAATATGGTTAGGATAGGAAAGAGATTTTTAATGGTGATATTACACAGATATATTATGTAAATGATATGATTATCAAAATTGTGTTCAGTTTCGGATAATAATTATTTGTTTTTTCTCATATATATTGAGCATTCCATGCCAAATTTTGCATTAGAATTATTATTTGACCTAAAAATTAGACTTTTATCATAAATAAATTTGTGAAGGATTTATTTGTTCATTTTATGTTTTGAGAGGCACACTCTAGTTAACATCAACCACCCTTTTAGGATGGACATCATACTTCTTATTTATTGCTCAATGTTCATAGTCTGGTCATCATATCTATTTGGCATTGTCGGGCTATCCAATAATAATAGTTCCCACTTTTGCCAACGAAGAACATCGGCGGAGGCGGGGAAATTTTTTTGGGGGGGGGTTCAAATGAACTAGGGGTGTTCGAGTGACCCCCCCCATAGGGTTCGATCGAACCTGCCATTAGACATGGGTTTGATTGAACCCTAGGTGGGTTTGTGGTTTCAACCGAACCCATTAAAATATTTATTTTAATAAATTCGATCGAACCCATTTTTCAAATATTTTTTTTAAATTTCTATAAAAACCAAAAATGATAGTTTAACTGTCATTTTCAAGTTTGGTTTTCTCTGTGTCTAGAGGGGGTTAGAGTGAACCTGACGTCAGCACCACGTCACCGTGCCCTATCAGTAGTAGCCAATGCTTCTCACCTTTCAACTTTCGACCTACATTATTTCAAATGCACAAAATAACCTTTTTTGTTTAATAATGTTTTTTTTATTAAATTTTTTAAAAGTTAATATATAATTTGTGTCTCTTAATGTTTTAAATTGTTCTTCTTTCCACTTGGAAAAAAAACCATGGCATATGTATGGTTTTATCAACTTACGAAAATTTTCAATAAATGATCCAATAGGTATTTCCTCTTCTACATAATCTAACCTTGTAGATTCCTTTCCAAATTTTATTTCAAATTTTTTGTACTTGTAACTCTTGCAATTTACCATCTTCCTCATGTCCATATGTTCATCTCTCAAAGGTAATTTAGTCAACTCCCCGCATGTTCCACAAATTCCTTTTATGCAATTTATTTGACCAGTTGCATTATCATTTGATTTATCACATAAGATGGATGCTATTAATTGACTTGTTCATTTAGGAGGATCTTTTTCATAACCATCACTATCTTCTCTAATCTTTCGAAACACCTAATAGTACATATCAAATTCAATGCAATAAGGAAAACAAGTTTCAAAGACTTTGTTTACCTTCACATAATATGGCCTTAACCATTCAAACATGGTTTGTCCAATCTTTATATGAGGGTTTGATTTAGTAAACAACACATACAATTCATGTTTTGTTGTGTCTAACCAATGTTTTACATGGAGATCATAATGATCAATTCTAATCCTTTACTTGATAACATCTCTACTATTTGATGAAGGATGAGTATTATCATTCCAAAAACTTGTCACAAAGTTCCTAACAATATCTTCAATTCTATTAGAACGAGGAGCTCTACACATAATTGTCCAATTCCCTTATGAGGTAGTATCATCCAAACCCTTTGTCCTTTTCACATATTTTTATATTGTCCTTCTACTAAAACCAAACATAGATGATAGTGAAGAGATTTATCTTTTTTGAGATAATCTTTCATTTACTAAAGATGTCAACATCATTCTTCTTGAAATGGTCTTATCTACTATTTGAGATTTTTTACCAATGTTCACCAAACCTTTCTTAACATTGTCAACAATAGATTTTTGTAGCTAAGAAGTTTTCCTCTTTTGACTTGTTGTATCTATACCCAACAATTTCACTGGATCTATTAAGTCTTTACAAGTAAGTACAAATGATAACAATTGAGCTTTCTCTAGTGTAGTATCAAGATTGTTGAAATGAGACATTATTTCTTTTGCACTTTTATTCATTGACCTCCTTTTAGTATGTCTAGGTTCTTCACTGAGACGTTTCAACTCATCCACATCCATTTCAAGTAAATGATCTAAATTTATATAAGAAATATTTCTCTTCACCTATTTAGCTAGATCCACAATATTCTCATCCATACCGGTGGTAGGAGATAAGGAACCTAACCCCTCTCCTTCAACCTCCATTGTTTCAACTTGGTCAAGCTCCTCCCTATGTTCATCAAATATATTGTGTTCTTCAACATGTTCATTTTCCTCGACTCCTACTTGAGAACTCCCTTCTTGTCGATCCCATTTTGCACATAATTTAAGATGACAGAGAATATTTTTAATGCAATGAAATTCCAAGTTTAATTTGAAACCAAATTTTCAAGTTATTTAGTAAGACCTAAATATTATGTCATAATAGGTGGACTATTATGTCATATTTAAGACCTATTATTGCATAATAGACCTCCTAATATCACATGTAATAGGTCCTAATATCTGCATAATATAGGTCTTAAGGGGACTCTTGAGTATAGTGTGAAATGTTTTTGCATACGTCTATTCATATAAATAGAACCTATTATAACATAATAGGTTCAAAATTTATGTCATATTTAAGACATATAATCACATAATAAGTCCTAATATCACATAATAGGCCTTATTATTACTTAATATGACCAGGTATGCAAAAACATTTCACATTAATATACTTGACTCCCCTTAAGACAGATACATTATGTGATATTAAAGGACCTATCACATGCAATTTAGTAGGTCTTAAATATGATATAAGTTAGAACCTATTATGACATAATAGGTCTTATTAATTATGACTTAATACACGACCACATATGAAAAAACATTTCACATTATACTTTACTCCCCTTAAGACCTATATTATGCAAATATTAGGACCTACTATATATGTGATATTAGGACCTAAATTATGCAATAATACGTCATTAATTTATCACATGTACATAATAGGCCCTAATATCTCATAAATATAGGTCTTAAGGCCCAGACTCAAGTATATATTATAAAATGTTTTTGCATACGTGGTCATGTTGTTAAGTCAACAAGACCTATTATATCATAATAGGTTCTATTATGTCATATTTAATATAGGAATTATCGCATATAATAGGTCTTAATATCACATTATAGGACCTAGTATCAAATAATATAGGTTTTAAGGGGACTCAAGTATAATGTGAAATATTTTTGCATACACTTGAAAAAAAGAAGACACAATGTTTATTTGTTTGAAAGTGTTTGATTGTTTTGATCATGCAAGAAAAAATCCTAGGGCTGGATGAGAAAGCAGTTGTTGAATCTCACTTGGGGGGTTATCCCGAGCTACACAATTCAGAGCGGATACTTAGGTGCTTGACCCCACTGGCTCCACTCCACGACACTCACTTTTATGAGGAAGCCAAGCACCAGCCCCCATGACAACTCCCTGTGGCTAACTTTGTATCTCTACTAAGAATCGTAAGAATGTGAGCCGCTTCAGAGGTCTGACCTCCTGCGTCAACAGCTAGAAGGTTTTTGGCTTCTAACACAAAAGGTGTCTAGTAAGGGCATCCATTCAGGTGGCTATAATTAGCAATGTGTTACGCTCCATTAAATGGAAGGCCTCTCAGCCTATAGAGGTTGCGGTCTATAGGGTGTATGGGGAGTCATAATGTCGTTAAAGCAGCATGTAACACTCATTGCTTGCAACTTTCGTCACAAACACATTTAATTATAGTGGCTTGGAAGAGATTGGCTTTATCTTGTTACCACTTTGGGTCGTTCCCTCTCACCGAGCCTTAAGGGATACTCAGGAGGCAGGCCCCTTTCTAAGGATAAAACAAAAGGAGCCTATTGTTGAAGACATAAAAGACAAGTTTGTTAATTTTAGAGGACCAATTGAAGTGTTTGCTAAACTATAAAGACACATGGTTTAAAAACCTAAATAAAATTATATATTTATGGACTATCTAAATTAAATTATAAATTATAAATAATAAATGGGAAAGAGAGGGGTCCTAAAGATCTAAATTTTAAATTAAAACCATGGTCTATTATCAATGGACTTAAGGGGGAGAGAAAATGTCAATTACACAACAAGCAAGTTAATGAAATTTGAAATTTGCAAAAAAACATATTATTTCAAATTAGAACATAATTATTTTTAATTAAAACAAGATTATTTTTAATCCTACTATTTCCAATTAATTTAATAAAAATAACATCATTTATAATTAATTAAGACAGAATTATTATATAAAGAAAATTAATTTAATAAATTTAATTTAAGTAATTCTAATGAAAATAATTTTCATAAAAATATTAGATAAAAAATATTTAACTAATACTAACAAATGATCACAACTTTTTGCATGTAATACATATAAAATTAAATAAAAATAAAAAAACATACTTGCATCATGATATCTTTGTCTTCTTTGTTCTCGATATCTTTATTCCATTTCAGGATAATAATTCCTTGAAGTCTTATTTTTCCTTCTCTTCTTGTTCCCCATGCTTTTAAAATAACCTTCAAATATCTTCAAATTACTACCCTCAAAATAACTTTCAAATGTATTCTTTCATCCAAAAATGCGAATTGTTTTAATCATTTGTGCGTAAAACAATGAAAAAGATTATGTATATTTATATGATTGTACAAAAATTAAAAAAAACAAGTTGGGTCAGCCAGGGTTCGAATGAACACTGAAAGTTACAAAAGGTCAGGTTTGTTTGAACCCGGACGTTACATGAAAGTACGCATCATTATTTTGCCCAGGGGATTCAAGCGAAGGGGGGTTCGATCGAACCCCTTATGGTTCAATCGAACCCCCCTTTGCTTGAACTGTTCTTCATTCAAGATCCCTTTTTAGAGATCTCTCCCCAATTTTTTCAGAGTTTTGAGAAATTTTTGCCTTCGGACCTCTAGTTCAAGGCACAAATGAAAGAATCTTGATAACCCAAAAATATAAGATGCTAGTGCTCAAAGCAAGCTTTCCAATGAGTATAATTTTATTACATTGTAAATTTATTATGTTCTTGTTTTTTTAATTTTATAGAATATTGGTTTTTCACCGAACATGAACTTCTCTGTTCAACGCATTGGAAAAAATAGGAAACTAATTCAAAAAAATTCTGAAAAATATCTATGCTCCAGGTATTCATGTCTTCTTTCTAACAAAAAAATAAAAATTGAATTTAGATATATATATATATATATATAACAATTTATTTGTTCAAACTTAAACCTATGTCTAAATTATAACTAGTCAGACTTTAAAACTTAATAAAATGAAAAATATTCAAAATATAATGATTAAACCAACAACAAGCCCTGGATATTGATGTTACAACCAAAAATTTGAAAGAATTGAGTTTTAATCATTTAGAGATAAAAAGTTATGCATTTCGGGAGGCACATCACTCTTAAAAAATGTAGTTTGCTGTAAAAAACTACTTTTCGAAGGAGATGGAAATTTTAAAAAAAAATCTTCAAAAAAAATATTTAGAATCTACAGACAAAATGATACAAAAAACTAATTTACATCATCTTCAAATTATTAATAGTTTAAAAGTTATAGTTGTTAGAAGTTGAAGATTATTTAAAAAATGTTCATCTCATTGTCAAAAGCAGCAAAAAAGTGGGAACCATTATTGTGAGTTCACCCCATTATTGATGACTTATATGAGATTAATTAGAATTTTATAGATAAAAATATTAAGACTGTCCAAATGTTGAATAATCTTATGTAGGTCCTAGATCGATAGACCTTTTTTTGTTTGTTTATTTTACCAGTGGCCTATTGTGGTTTAGCGTCTAGTTCATCCTCGTGACTAGTTTTTTTGTTTGGCTTTTAGGTGCCTGTAAAACCTATTTTACTCTAATAAAAAATTAATGCATATTCTTATTTTTTTCCAAGACTCTCTAAGGTTTTATACCAAAAAAAATTGATGTAAAAAAATTGCCAATAAAATTAATATTTCTTTTAAAAAAAGAAAGTTTCACCAATAAAAAAAATTATTTTTTTCAATTAAATTTTCACCAAGATTTAATATATTTTTTTGAGGGTGGGGGAGGGGGGTTCTTAAAGTTATCATTGACATCATTACTTGATGAACAAATGATTATTTCCTAACTGATTATTTCAAATTACGAGATCTATACCTGATAGAGTTCCATATAACATAAGACATTAGTAATATTTGGTGTTCATGATAGCCATGTAGAACTTCCCACAATTAAAGAGACAATTAATATGTTTACAAAACTAATAATTGATCTCTTTACATTGCTTCTTAGACAAGCCACAAGCTCCAATGTTTGGATGTAAATTTGTTTTCTCCTTTCAAGAACTACTTTAAAAGTGAGAATTTAGATTGGGTTGGAAAACACCCTAGATTAGAAATTAATAAATCTAATAATCCCTTAAAAAGCCCTCATTTTAGATAACATCAAGCCGAGATTTATAAGAACTAGTATTTGGCTACCAAAGCCAATAACAATTACAAATAACAAGACTCTAAGAAAATAATTTTATGCTATTTTTGAGGATGAAGAGGAAATTATAATTGAGAGAATTATTAAATTTTCAAGAGTGGGTTTGAAATTCAAAAGAGTTCAAATTACTTTGAACAAAAAATGATACAATTGAGATTCAACTACAACACAATTCTACTATAAGTGAACAACTACAACATCATTCTACTATTTTATTTTCTTTTGATAATTAAACTACTAGATAGGGCCATTCCCCTTTCATTCAAAAAAATAAACATATACCTCAAGTTCAAAAAATTCATCAAAGAAAACAGGGTGTCTACCTAGTCATAAAGTTGAGTTCAGTTTCTTGTCTCATAAGGACATAAGCTTCTATAAATAAATGAAAGACATCTAGCCATTTCAAATATCACAAAAATTATACATTTCAATACAAAATAGCCTTGCATTGCCCATATAATACAACATTATTCTACTATTGATAAACAATTATAACATAATTCAACTATTAATAAATAGGTGCGAGATGATTCTTCTACTAATGAATAGGCATAGGATGTTTACAATAATATACAAGATATATAATTTATTTTTGTATTTAAGCATACTAGACTATATCATGTAAGATACTAGAAACATGTGTGTGAGTCTAGACCTAGATAAATATGTAGTACTATCAATGGCATTCCCCTTCTATCTCTTTCAAAAAACTATATTGATTCATTACTATGAACAATTGTGCTACATCCCCCTTTCAAAAAATTACTACGGCATTCCCTTTCTATCTCTTTCAATAAATTGTGGCCTTGGAAGTGGCCCTTCTCAATATTAATCCAGATAAAAGAAAGATGGACACCCAAAAGGATACCCCTATCAAAGCCAAAAAAATCGATAAAGAGTCGACTAGAAAGAGCATTACTATTGACCTTGATCTACAGGACTTGGAGAATGAAAAAGAAAAGACTTATGAACAGGAGAGAAAAGAAAGTAGCTTAAGGGAGAGAAGATCAGCTAAGACTCAGAGCCAAGGAGAAAAAAATGTAAAGTGGAGAACAAAGATATGGCAAAAATCTAAAGGAAATCTACAACCTTAATATAATGAGGAGACCTCCATGGATAACTTGGAGGATGATGAATTTCAGGTGAAGGATGAGGGCCTTGAGGAAAATTTCAAAGAAGAGATGGAGGAAGAAAGTGAAAAGGAAGAGGATAGTGAAAAGGAGGATTCTGATAACCCTGACCAAAGTCCTATGGCGCCTAACCATTCGAATGATGAAGAAATGGTCTCTTGTTCTCAAGATTCTCTGTCTAAAAAAGAGAACAACAGGGATGTGCTCAAGCAATTGAAGGAGCTAAAAGAGAGAGTTGTTAACGTGGAGGAGAGGAACGAGGAGTACAAATAGAAATTTGACAATCTTTGTAATGCCTTCAATTCCCTTTTCTGCATTACTAATGCGGTCATGGATAAAGTTGTTATGGGTCTGGTGTCGGGATATGACAAAATTAAGAAGAAAAATAAGAAATTGGCAAAACATGGATAAAAAGAGAAAGAAGTCGATGATGGGGATAGGCAGATGAACATGCGGGTAACTCAAATTGATGGGCTTGAGCAGAACTAGAACTTGATAAAGAAGGATTAGCTCCTCTTTGGTTTGTGTTCCTTCTTCTAGGTTTTGGTTTTTTGTAATGTCCCCAGTAGAGACCCTCTTTTCTCGACTGATTAATGACAATTAAAAAGGATCTCAGTAGGGACTCATTATGCGCTCTTATATAAACTCTTTAAGAGAAGTCTGAGAACAAATATGTTCTGATATATAAGTATAAAATTGGGTAAGATAGTCCCCTGATATGCATTAAGATTCTTGAACTAAACATCTATATCTAATACACATAATATGTATACAAATGAAGAGGATGATTCTTTGAAATATATATAGTCACTCTGAGATGAAAATGTCCCCTTATGACTTGTAGATGTAATTATTTGAAAATATCGTGCAGGTTTGGTGTCTTCTCTAATTATTAACTCTGTTCACTATGCCCTAATAATGTATCTTCCATATTTGCCCCTAAAGAGAGATCCGATCAGACCAGACAATAGGAGAACAACTCCTGATTCTGCTATTCTTTTAATCTATGTCTTTGATTTATTTCTATATGCATTCTCTAGCCTTGCATTTATGCTTTCCTAGACTGGAAATGGAATTTCTTAACAAAAACCTGTTTGATGTCCCCTCCAATGTTCAATGATTGCTAATATATATATTCATATATTCCATCTGGTGTGTCCCTTGGAGGATAGAGACTTATCTATTCGTATAATCATGTCCCTTAGTAATTATGTGATTAGTTATAATTACTACTTTATAGTTCTTTGTACCCACAGTACCATATCTTCCATTTATTTAACTATTCACGCCAATCCCTTTGCGTATCTATTTCTCCATCGTATTAGGAAATATCAACCTCTATCATTCTTCTGCATAAGGAATCGATTTACCTTATCGTAATTTCATTCTTTAAATGAGATTTCGTTTATCGTCATTGTATGGTATGACAATGTTTTACCTATCTTCTCAAAGGTCTGAATGGGGACAAGACATTTTTGTTTATGATCTTGAGATGGTTACTATGTTGGGCCTACATGCCTATCTATTTAGACTTAAATCGCTTAAATACCGATAGTGATATGTTTTTTATTGATACTTATTATGTTGTTAGCAAGATAGGTAGATGGAAGTTAGTTCGAATTAGCGGGTTAAGCTACAGGGATATGAAGAGTTTTTATTATTTTTTATAAGAGGGCTCTGTTTCTATGGTTTTGTGGGTTGGTTGTTCTCAACCTGGGGTAATGCTGCTGTTTGGTCATCTTGTTGTTTCATAGGTTCAGGGCCTTCTCCCTGCTTATATAATCAAAAACAGTTGCAAAGTTTTGTGCTGAAGATGAAGAGATTTATCAAGAAAAACTAATATGTCGAGTGAAAATTGAAAGAACCATCGTGATGAGACTTTCGTAAATTCAGCATACAAAGTCTAAAACAAAACTAGAAGAAAATATTTCTACATATTTAAAGGCATGGCCTATTATTTTTTTTTTAGACATGCAGTAAAAATAAAACCCTGTTTGGCCTAAAATGGGTAGATAAGGAGAAATTTTGTCATTTCAAAAACCTGCATTTTAAGAGGAAATATTTGTTTGCAGATGATTGAAATTCAAAACATAAAACTGTAGAAAATGTACTAAAAATTTTAACAGGTCGTCTGTGAACATCAAATGCCAATCATTTGCTTTCTGAGGTTCTCTTAATTTAAAGATATAACAATTTGAACAATAACAGATAAACAATTAAAGCCAAGGTATTGTCACTGAAATTGTGAGATCCCCTAGAATGGGATTGTTTTCCCATTTATTTTATATATAATTGGGGCAAAATACCTTAATCTCCTTCGCAAACGAATATATACTGAGTACATGCACCTTCACAACGATGGCAATTCAGATTGTACTGTACTTTCTTTAGCTTCTGAATTTTATATGTTGGAGTATAAATTGGACATGTGCATGGTAGCAGTAATCAAATTTGAAACGAGGCTATGGCTGAGCAGAACTTAAGGAAAGGGGAGGCATATGGGTGGAGCATAAAAGAGGGAAGTACAATGAAATTTATCAATAAAAATCTGAACAAACAAACATTCAATGTAAAACAATTTGACCTAGAAGGCCCTAAAACCATACCTTGATTGAAGCATTCGTTAAGTAAGTTCGTCACTTGCTATGAATTCTTGGGATCTTAGTCGCAGAGTTAAACAAGAACTATGCTCCGTCCCATGATCGAACAACGTCTATAATGAATTCCTAATGACCCACGAAGTGAACCTGCTCATTCAAATAAGGGCCACTATCACGAACATTGATATTGTAGAGGATGAATGGAGTGAGGATTGCCTCATTGAGAGAGAGACCGCTGTCCCCCGATTATAAGAACAGGATGTATCCATTTGTCGCATAGTTTTTTGCAAAAGTGCAATTGATGTTTGGGGTCATTGCATTGAGGGAGCAACTTATTCGTGGTACATTAACAGTATGGTACGCCTCACTTCCACTCCCCATGTATGAGACCAGATTGATTGTGCCGCTACAATGGGTGTTGGCACGAGCATAACGGAGTTCTTCGAGTAAACATGAGCATGTGTGGTAAAGGGGAAACATCAAGGTGAAGTGTGGTGGCAATGCAGGGGTGGCAACATATGATTATACCGCTGCCCCGGTTCGGTTGGGCGTGCAAGACGTGATTGGCACCACTTCCGTGGCAATGGAAGCATGAGGTATGGTACTCATTGTTATCACGAACCACTTCTGATTTATTCGGTCCACGACTAGAATCAAATGAAGCGTAGTATGTAACAGTAGTGGGCATAATGGTTTGATCGCATATAGTGGCACAGAGTGAGCATGGTGTCATGGGCAAGCATGAGTTTGTTGCCAGGTGGGTTTCTCGTTTTCGGCACTTGGATGAGAAGTTGACGGCATGCTTGGAGCGCTTGGTAAATTTGATGCAATCTTCTCTTGGGTGGGCACGAACGATACTCTATAATTTCCGAATAAAGAAAAGAAAATAAGAACAAACATCTATTCTCCCACCAAAAATCTATCTAGTGGCCACAAAAAGATGTTGTCCATTACATAAGCTTTGTCGCTGCTTTCCCAAAAACGTTGAAAATCATTGAATGACTGGCATAGACTTTAGGGGACACCAGCACGACAACATTTTATTGTGGGCCGAAGTAATAATTCCTTCATAGAACACCAACATTGCAATAAATAATGCGGAGATTCCATACAAGTGTCAAGCCAAACTGAGGTGGAATGTGAATGATGAATATCAGGAAACTTATTTTACAACACAAAATTAAAGTTTGATTATATTAGCATGGGAAGCGCCTAAATCTATTACATAATTGTCATTAAGACAAACGAAATTAATTTTAATTTTTGAACGACATATTGATAAAAATAATAGAGTTTTTAAAGTGAAACTGACAAAAATAGAGAACCAGCAAAGAACCAAAAAACTATGAATATGGGACTTTAATCCTTTCGCTGCCTGCCATTCCTTTTCCAGTAATTCCATCCGCTCCTCAAGTAGACACCATTAGACACTGGATTTTTAGCATCCTTGTAAACTCGAGTGGGAGAATTTGGAAACTTGATCAGATACTTGTTACATTGGTATTGTTTATATGTTTTTACTAGTTAGTATGGGCCTATTTTGGTTTGCCTTCAAGAAATTTTTTAAGGGTTGGGACCTTTGTTTCCCACATTATCTAATAAAAAATTAGTGGTGGAATTAATTTAATAAGATTTAATAGTTGAGGTCGTGCATAAATAAATAATATTTATTTAATTGATTATTCATTAAAAAAAGATGGTATGATTAATAATTTGAATTGATCGTATCATGATGATTGTTAAGCTATATTGATTTATGAAAAGAGTTTGATTGTTTATATTTAGGATGGACTTAGGATAGTCCTAATAATATAAATATATATCTAGGCATCCTTTATCCTTTTTTCAAGGAGACATTGAGGTGGGTGATGAAAAAAGTGAATATTGAAATTTAAATGGTAAAGATGTTTACTTTCTTGTGGAAGGATTCTAATTTGTTTTATAAAAAACTAAAATCATATTTTATATACCTTTTCTCTTGTTCATTAGTTTTCTTCTTTAATATAAACTAAATGAATACATTGATTCAATTTTTTTGTGGTTTTATGTAAAGGGGAGCAAAAGAAGTCATGTAGTTGACTAGGGTCTTTATACAAAACTTAAGACGAATGGGGAGATGGTTTTAAAAGAATTTTAGCTAGCATATCATTATTATTTTTAAATTTTTACTTAGGGACGTTACAAGTATTCAGCCATTGAAA
>NC_081405.1:599354673-599362173 GCF_030272615.1 Cryptomeria japonica | reverse complement strand
TTGGAGACTACTTGATTATGTCGAAGACATTATTTGATCACTTGGTTTTGGCGATTTGGTTAATTGGTTATTTGGGTTTGCATATTTGTTATTATCGGCAAATAGGTACAAGATATGCACTGGGAGACATATCTATTCCAGATCAGCACGACATGTTATGGAGAAGATTTATTATTATTGTAAATGCATTTGAGCCGACATTATGCATCGGATATTGATTTATTTGTAATTGATTTTATTGTAATATCTTTTAGTGAGCCGACCTATTCAATTGGTCTTAGGTTATGGTATAAATGTAAGATCTCATTTGTGAGATTGATATGCGATTGAAAAAAGAATTGTAATAAAGCATATGCAAAAATAAGTAGAGCTATACATGCAAACATCATTTGAAGGTTGAAGGAAGGTTTTTGTGAAAGAAATCATAACTAAACCGGTACTAAATCCAGCATATGAAGATGCTATTTTATGTAGTACATTATCATTGGATTTAACCATCCAATTGTAGTCAGTGTGACTCTCATTCTGTGATTGAGTAGTGAGCTCTAGGTAGCTAGCCTTTCTGCATGTGCAGAATCCATATTGTACACACATACTATCTGTAGTAGTATCATTTGATTGTGGGTAAGGCTTCCCACCGTGGTTTTTCCCCTTATAGGGTTTCCACGTACAAATATTTGTGTTATGTGTTGTGGATATTATTGTCTTTCTGTTTCATGCATTAATCTTTACCAGTACTACAATTAACTGATAAAACTATCTATCAGCATAAAGTTTGGTTTACTGGTATTAAGCATTAAGTTTTGGTTAAGTTAATTTTGGTTGAATTTATTAGACAACTGATTCAACCCCCCCCCCCCCCCCTCTCAGTTGTCTCTAGGACCTAACAATTGGTATTAGAGCCTAGTCCTATTTTTGCTCAAGTTTAACAGCTTGAGGAGTTCCAATTTCTTCTAACTATTTGAGGAAGGACAGTCCGAAACATGATGGAACTAACTATGGCATATGTAAATGAAATTGTTTTGGGTATAAAATGTTGTGGAGGAACCTTAAGTGAAGATGAGATTGTTTCTAAAGTTTTAAGAGCTTTCCCACTGGCATATAAAATGAAAGTTACTGGATAAATGAATTGAGAACAATGCCTAATTCATCAGTATCTAGAGACACTTTGGTTGGAAAACTTTTAGCTTTTTAGCTTGAGGAATTTGGTCCTGTTACTACTATTAAGATAGATCTAGCTTTCAAGGCATCATCATCGTCATCTGATAAATCTAATTGGAAAGCCTTCCATGCAAGAGAAATTGAAGAAAGCAGGAGAGAAAATGAAGAACTTGAAGCACTATTTGCAAGGAAAATGCCTAAAGGTCCAATTGGAAGTAAGTATGAAAGTAAAGCACCCTTTAAATATTTTAACTGTAATAAAATTGGTCATATGGCTTCTAGATGTCCTGATAGACATGCAAGATTAAGAGAAGAAGCTAAAAGAACATATAAGCCTAACCTTGACTATCAGAAATACAAGTTTAAGAAGAATAGAGACAAATCTTTTTATTATGTTGATGAAGGAGTTACTGATGATTTTGATGAGGATCCGATAGAAAATGGATGGGATTTTCTTGCTATAACAGAAGATCAACCAATACCTACTATTCAACCTGTACAGCAGGCCCTAGCAACTAAAGTTGAAGATAAGGATGAATGGATTATTGATTTAGGATGTTCACATCATATGACTGGTGATAAGAGTAATTCTTAACCTTTTAGGAATACAATGGAGGTCTAGTAAGATTTGGAGATGATAAAGCTTGTTTGATCAAAGGAAAATGCACTATATCTTTTGATGGTAAGCACAATACTGATAATGTTTACTACGTTGAAGGTTTGAAGCATAATCTTTTGAGTGTTGGTCAATTAGTTGAGAAAGGATTTCAGTTACAATTCAAGAATGGTAAATGCAAAATCTTAAATAGAACTGGTTTGGAAATTGCAACTGGTAATCAGACTAGAGGTAATATCTTTCATTTGAACAACAATGAGAAAGCATGTTTGATTGCACATATTGATGAAACTTGGTTATGCCATAAGAGACTTTGTCATATAAATTTTGATTGCATTGTGAAAATTAGTACTACTAAGGCGGTAAGATTCAAGAGTATTCCAAAAAAGTCTAACAATGTTCTTGATTTAATTCATACTAATTTATGTGGTCCAACAAGAACTAAAAGTATACAAGGAGATAGGTATTTTAGGCTAATCATTGATGACTATTCTAGAATGTGTTGGGTTACTTTTCTCGGGGAGAAATCTTAAGCATTAGGGAAATTCAAACTATTCAAGGTGATGGTAGAAAATGAAACCGACAAGAAAATCAAATGTTTGAGATCAAATCAAGGAGGTGAATTCACATCTAAGGAATCTAATACATTTTGTGAAGTGAATGGGATCAGAAGACAATTATCAGCACCCCAGACACCCTAGCAGAATGGAGTTGTGGAAAGGAAAAATAGAACTATCTTGGATGCAGCTAGAAGTATGATATCAAAAGAAAATCTACCTCATATATACTGGAGAGAAGCAGTCAATACAGCTATTTATACATTCAACAGATTTGACATCAGAGGTGAAACTGGTAAGACCCCACATGAACTATGGTTTGGTAATACTCCTACTCTTAAATATTTCAGAATATTTGGAAGTAAATGCTATATTAGAAGAGATGAGTATATTGGCAAATTTGATGCTAGAAGTGATGAAGGAATATTTCTTAATTATTCATCTAAGAGCAAGGCATATAAATGTTTTAACAAGAGATTGTAGAAAATTGTTGAGAGTGCAAATGTGAAGATTGATGAATAGTTTAGAGGAAATTCAAGGTACATAGACTCTAAACTGGCAATAGAGATAATCAGAAATTAACCTATTGTGAATACACCGGTACAGAATGGTGATCCAGTTACACCGGTATCATCTAGAGATTCAACAGTTACTAAAGAACAACAGCAAGCAAAAACACCTTGGTATGTAAGACTGAATCATTCTGAAGATCAAATAATTGGAAACAAATTTTGAGGAGTTATGACTAGAGGAAGATTGGCAAATGAAGAGGTATGTCTTATTTCTCAAATGGAACCTACATCAATTAATGAGGCATGTGAAGATAAATATTGGATTAAAGCTATGGAAGATGAATTGGAACAAATTGAGAGAAATAACACTTGGTCATTAGTTCCCCGACCTAAAGGCAAAAATGTAGTTGGAACTAAATGGGTTTTCAGAAATAAACATAATGAAGATGGTAAGGTAATCAGAAACAAAGCAAGATGACTATGTAAGGGATATTCTTATAAAGAAGGAATTGATTACAATGAAACCTTTGCACTAGTAGCTAGAATTGAGGCAGTCAGACTCTTATTGGCTTTTGCAGCACACACGAGCTACAAAGTATATCAAATGGATGTTAAATGTGCATTTCTGAATGGAGATCTTAAAGAAGAAGTTTATATTGAACAAAGTGATGGATTTTCTTTGACAGATAACAAAGACATGGTTTGCAGGTTAAGGAAAGCTTTATATAGATTGAAACAAGCTCCTAGAGCTTGGTATGCTAGATTGGACAAATATCTTTTGAAGCTTGGATACACTAAAGGTAATGTTGACAACAATCTATACTACAAAGTGACTAATGATGACATCTTGGTTATTGAAGTTTTCGTTGACGATATAATCTTTGGAGGAGAAGATGGTTTCTGTAAAGACTTTTCTAACAAAATGCAACAAGAATTTGAAATGTCTATGATTGGAGAGATAAAATTCTTTTTAGGATTACAAATTTCACAGACTGATAAAGGTATATTCTTATGTCAATCTAAGTACTTGAAGGAATTACTAAAGAAATTTGGCATGGAAAACTATAAACTGATAAGCACACCTATGACTACAACTGATAAATTATCTTTGAAGGATGAATCGACACTTGTTAATCTAACTAGATACAAGTCTATGATAGGAGGTTTACTGTATTTGACACAAACAAGACCTGATATTATGAATGCAGTATGTATTGTTTCAAGATTTTAGAGTAATCCTAAAGAAAATCATGAATCAATAGTGAAAAGGATTTTCTAGTACCTACAAAGCACTACAAATCTTGGTTTATGGTATCCTAGAGATGAAAATTTTGACTTATGTGCATACACAGATGCTAATTGGGTAGGAGATGTGGATGAAAGAAAAAGCACCACCGGTGGAACATTTTTTCTTGGTAGCAGACTAATTTCATGGTTGAGCAAAAAATAGAGTTGTACAAGTCTATCAACAGGAGAATCAAAATATGTTGTAGCAACAACTAACTGTATAGAGGTATTATAGATCAAACAAATGTTGAAGGACATAAAGGTAAAATTCAAGGAACCTATAACTATTTAATGTGATAATATGGCAGCAATTAATATATCAAAGAACTTGGCAGCAATTGTAATGCTTTGGCATTTGATGTCAACGGGGGAGAGATTGATATAGAAAAACACATTATCTCTTGGAGGAGAGAATGTTACTTTGGGGAGAGATTGTTGGAGAGAATGATTACTCTCTGTATCTAAATTTTCATTTCTGGTTAATGATATCTTTGGGAGAATTGTTGGTTTTTGGTTTTTGGCATTTCTGTTTTGGCACTTTGATGGTTTTTCTATCTTGTGTTGCCATCAATGCCAAAGGGGGAGATTGTTGGTATTTTGGATATATTGATATGGTTTTGTCATTGATGTCAACACCTGTCATCACTTGTCAACACTTATTAGCACTTGGAGATTTTGGTTATGTTCACCGGCAAGTCAGAGACATATGCACAGTCACCAACATTTGGTTCATCAACAAATTATATTGTTCACCAGCACTTGGAATGACTTGGAGACTACTTGGTTATCTCGAAGACATTATTTGATCACTTTGTTTTGGCTATTTGGTTAATTTCTTATTCGGGTTTTCATATTTGTTGTTACTGGCAAATAGGTCCAGGATATTCACCAATAGGCATATCTATTCCAAATCAGCACAACATGTTATGGAGATGATTTATTATTATTGTAAATGAATTTGAGCTGACATCATGCATTAGATATTGATTTATTTGTAATTGATTTTATTGTAATATCTTTTAGTGAGCCGACCTATTCAACTGGTCTTAGGTTATGGTAGAAATATAAGATCTTATTTGTGAGATTGATATGCAATTGAAAAAAGAAGTAATAAGGCATATGGGAAAATAAGCAGAGCTATACATGTAGACATCATTTGAAGGTTCAAGGAAGGTTTTTGTGAAGGAAATTAGAACTAAATTGGTACTAAATCTAGCATATGAAGATGCTATTTTATGCAGTACATTATCATTGGATTTAACCATCCAATTGTAGTTAGTGTGACTCTCATTTTATGATTGAGCAGTGAGCTCTAGGTAGCTGGCCTTTCTACATGTGCAAAATACATATTTTACACACATACTATCTACAGTAGTATCATTTGATTGTGGGTAAGGCTTCCCACCATGGTTTTTCCCCTTATAGGGTTTCCATGTACAAATATTTGTGTTTATGTCTTGTGGATGTTGTTGTCTTTCTGTTTCATGCATTAATCTTTACCAATACTGCAATTAACTGATAAAACTATCTACCGACATAAAGTTTGGTTTACCAGTATCAAGCATTAAGTTTTGTTTAAGTTAGTTTTGGTTGAATTTATTGGACAACTGATTCAACCCCCCTCTCTTAATTGTCTCCGGGACCTAACAATAAGTCACGTATAGCTAGACTCAATCCATTCGGAAGGACTACAGTCTTGTGTTTGTGATGTTATTTCTATAATGTGGAATTGTATGAATGTGTCAAGGTAAAGTTTTGTGCCCTTAAGTTAGAAATATAAATGAGTTCAATTGCAAATAAGTAATTTTCGGATACATCTCAAAAGGGCTATTTAGAGGGGTGAAAAGGTCATAATTTATGTTTTTTTAATGCATTTTTAAGGCCCTAGTTGAGTTACCTAGGGTTGAGGGGTTGATTTTTGGTCAAATTATTGCCCATACCTCAATAAAGGCCCTTCATAAATACCATTTTATAGAAGTGAAAAAAATGGGGATGGATGGAAGACTAAGTCATCCCTATTCCCTCTCTAGTCAAAAACCCTATTTATGAGAGGAGACAAGAAAGAGGGAGGCTATTTTTTTACCATCAATCCTCTTAATGAGGGGTAGAAGAAAGGAATGGAAGATTTTATTTTTTAGATAATTAGGAAAAAGAGGTTAAAAAAGGGGGGGAGAAAGGAAGGCACAAGATTGGGTGGAGCAGGGAGTTCACATCATCCTCTTCCATACTGCATTGATTTTGATTTTCTATTTTAGGTTAGTGTTTTGCCTTGCTATCCTAAAATATGTATGCAAATGTTGGATTTTGTTCTATGTATGTGTTGTGAGTTTTATTTTGTATTTTTGTATTTGTATGTGTTTTGTGTTGGCTCCCCTCATGGTTGAGAGCAACCTATGTGTGGGATTGAGGGAGGGAGATCCCATGGGGGAATACTATTTATTTGTAAAAAAAAAGGGTATGAGTACCCCTTACTTGTTTCAGGTGGATTGGTTGTACAAGAGAAAGTGATAATCTCATGAATCATTTGTTGTTGGAAAAAAAATCCTCCATTAGTCTACCCATGTTGAGATCCCCTCACCTCTCCCTCAAATGAACCAGAGATTGGTTCAATGTGTTGTGAATCCCCTATTGTTTCTGGAAGAGTGTGTTGTTGTTGTTTTTTAGGGCATCTTGTCCACCAATTTTCCCATATGTTTGATTACTAGACTTCATGATTGTTACTTGGGTCATTACAGTTACCTCCCATCTCGGGTGTGGCTGGTTTTTCCAAACTTCATGATTGTTACCTGGGTAATTATGGTTACCTCCCAGCTCGGGGGTGGCTGGTTTTTCTAGCATAGGCTAGGAGGTGAGCATAAAAGGGCTATGGAAGGGTATTTATTTTATGTGTAGGTTGTTAGGGATTTAGAGAGCTAATTGTGGTGAAGCCAAGCCTTATTGCATCATGTTGTTGGAAAGGGCCTTGAGAATCCATTGCTTATAGTTGTATGTCATCTACTAGTGAGAATATTGTATTGAGAGTTATTCCAAAAATTTCATCATAGAATTAGGTGTTATCGAATGTAATTTATCATGAAAAAAAAATAGTTCAGTTTTGTTTTCCTTTTTTCTTTTTGTAAAGTCTGAATAAATATTTGAAGTTGGGACATGTAAGATATTCCAAAGGATAAAGTTGTAAATCTTACTTTGTTAGAGACAAGCTAGATATGTAAGTGAGATATGTTTCCTATTATTCAAATGAAAGGAATATCCTATTATTTCAGAATAAAGAAAATGGAATATAGTAGTTAATTAGATCCAATATAATTTATATATTTTGTTCTACAAAAAAAAATCTCATTCCAAACATAATGTTATCATAGCACAC